>NW_007231251.1:67497-116055 GCF_000164805.1 Carlito syrichta | reverse complement strand
TACCCATATTGGAGGAGAGTCAATCATCTGTACACCCATTATGGAGGAGGCCTAGGCACTGTGGTATCAATAACTAAGGGGGACCTCTCACTGGTGCACCCATCAGAGTGGAGCACCAGTCAATGGAGCACCCATAATAGAAAAAAGACAGTCACTTGGGTACCCATCCAGGATAAGATCTAGACATTGAATAACTATTATGGATGAGGGCTAGTCACTGGGACACCAATCACAAAGGAGGCACAGTCAATTTGGCATCTATCACAGACAAGTGCCAGTAATGGAGGCACCCATTACAGAGGAAGGTTAGTCACTATAGCACCCATTAGGAGGAGGTCCAGTCACTGAAATAGCCATCACACAGCAGTCACTGGGGCAGTCACACAGATGAGAGCTATTCACTGGGACACAACACAGTGGAGATGCTGTCAGTGGAGCACCCATAATAGAGGTAGAAAATTCATGGGATTACCCCTCACAGAGGAGGGCTAGTTGTTGAAGCATCCAATACAGAGGAGGCACAGTCACACATGCATCTATCACAGAAAAGAACTATACACTGGGCACCCAATTTGGAAGAAAGACATTTACTGAGACACCAATCATTAAAAAGGAAAATTCAACAGAACACCTACACTGGAAGAGGCTGAATCACTGGGACATTCTTCATAAAGGAGGGTCAATCACTGGGACGTCCATTATGGAGAAGTCACAGATACAGGAGCACTGATCACAGAGGAGAATTAGTGACTGGAGCACCCATAAAATAAAAAAAACCACTTACTAAGACACTCATCACCGAGGAGTACTAATAATAGGAGAATCCATCATTTATGAAGGCCAGTCACAAGAGCACTTATTACAAAGGGTGCCCAGTAGCTATGACATGAAACTCAAAATGGGGAATGCCAAGTCACTGACACACCCTTCACAGGGGAGGGCTAGCCAAAGGGGTACCCATCATACATGAAGTTAAGTCACTGGAAACCAATCACAGAAGAGGGTCTGTCCCAGTGGCACCCATCACAGAGGAGTGCCAGTCCCTGTGGCACATATTATAGAGGAAAACCAGCCACTGGAACATTCCATCACAGAGGAGGGCCTGTCACTGAGGTACCCATCACAGAGGAGGGCCTATCACTATGGTACGTGTTACAGAAGCGGGCTAGCTAGTCACTGGGAACATATTACAGAAAAGACAAAGACACTGAGGCACCTGTCAAAGAGAGGGACCAAGTTAATATGGAACCCATCATTGAAGAGAGTTAGTCACCATGGTACCCATTAGAAGAAATCCCATTCACTGGTGAAACCATCACAGAGGAACATTAGTCACTTGAACACCCATCAAACTGGAGAACCTGTCACTGAAGAACCCATCACAGAAGAGGGCCAGTCATGGTGGCGCCCATCACAGTAGAAATTCAGTCACTGAGAAAGCCATCATGAAAGCAGGCTAGTCACTGTGGTACCAATCACAGAGCAGGGTCACACTGTGGGGCATCCATCACAGAGTAAGGGCAATGACAGAAACACCAATGAGAGAGGAGGTCTATTCACTTGATAACTCACCACAGAAGTGAATAAGTCAGTGGCACACCCCCACAGAGGAAGGCCAGTCACTGGGACACCCATCACGTAGGAGGACTTGTCTCTGTGGCACTTATAAGAGATGAGTGCTAATTACTGGGGTACCCATTAGGCAGGAGGTCAGTCACTATGAAAAGCATTACAGAGGAAGGTCTTTCACTGGGGTATACATTTCTGAGAAGGGTAGTCTTTAGCAATCCTGTTATAATAGAAATCTTGTCACAGGGCACCAATTATGGAGGAGGTCCAGTTACTGGTACATTCATCACAGAGGAAAGCTAATCACTAGGTCATCCATTAGGGAGAAAAGCCAGCTACTGGGGCACCAATTACCAAGGAGTCATATTGAATAGGTTACCCATAATGAAAGAGGACTTATCACTGGAAAAACCATTATGTAAGAGACCCAGTCACCAGGCCAGTGTTCAGAGAGTAATGTTGGTTACTATGGCACCCATCTTAGAGGGGGATCAGTAACTGTGGTATTTTTCAAAGAGGAAAGTTGTTTACTGGGACAACCATCACAGAAAAGGGCAAATCACTGGGACACATATCACTGAGGAGGGGCAGTTACTGGGAAACCCATAACAATGGAGGTTATGTCACTTGGATACTCATTATGCAAGAGGTCTGGTTACTTGAACACATTTCTTAGAGGAGTTCGAGTGACTAGGGCACCCATTGTGGATAAGGGCTAGTCACTGAAGCACCAATCACTTAGGAAACACAGTCAATGTGGGACTCCTAATGAAGGATGGTTTATCACTGAGATACCCATCACAGAGGAGGTACAGTAACTATGACAGCCATCACAGAAAGAACTAGTAATCAGGAAGCCTTCTCAGAGGAAGGAAATTCATCGAGGCATGCCATGCAATGTAGGGACCTTCACTGGAACAGACATCACAGAAGAAGGCCAGCACTGGGGCACCCATCACAAAGGAGGGCCAGTCACTGGGCACCAAACACAGAGAAGGGGCAGTCACTGGAGCACTCATAATAAGGATAGTATCTCAGTGGGAAACCCATCACAGAGGAGAACCAGTCGCTGCGGAATACATCACAGAAGCGAGCAAGACTCTGGTGCGTCATTCAGAGAGGAGAGCCAATCACAGTGCGCCAATCAAAAAGGACTAGGCACTGAAGCACCCATCAGAGGATGGTAAGTTTCTGGGACACTCATTATCAAGGATGGCCAGTTACTTGGGAACCAATCACAGAAGATGCTCAGCCACAGAAGCACCGATTGCGAAGAAGACTCAGTGTTATGCCCATCACAGAGGAGGGTCATTCACTGGGGCACCCCTTACAGGGAGGACAAGTCACTGGGACATTCATCACAAAGGAGGGCTTGTTTCTGGGACCTCATTATGGAAAATGACCAGATAATAGAATTCCCATCACCAAAGAGCTTTAGTCACTAGAGTAGTTATTATGCAGGAAGGTCAGTAACTGGAGCATCTATCACTAAGAAGGCCTGTCACTGGGACACACATAGTAAAGGAGAGCTAGTCATTGGCACATCCAACACTTTGGGGATGCAAACTCTGTGACAGTGATCACAGAGGAAAGATAGTCGCTGGAGCACCCATCACAGAAGATGATCAGCCAATGGGGCATATTTCACAAAGGAAAGCCAGTCACAGCATCACCCAACAAGGAGGGGAACCAGTTACTGAGGCATCTATGACAGAGGAGAACCAGTTACTGGAACACCAACCACAAAGGAAGGCTAGTTACTCAGACACACTGATAATTGTGGAGATTCAATTACTGGAATTGCCATGACAGAGGAGGTCTAGTCATTGGGGAACCCAATAAAGGGGAGGTCCAGTCAATAAGGCATCATTAACACAGGAGACCCCTTCAAAAGAGCACATATTATGGAAGAGGCATAGCCACTGCAGCAACCATAAAAGAGGCCAGTCACTGAGGCACCCATTGTGGAGGAGGTTCAGAAACTTTGGCACCCATCACAGGGGAAGGCTAGATGCTGGGCATTATCTTTGCAAGAGGTCCAGTTATTAAGAAACCATCACAGAAAAGGACTAGTCAATGGTTCACAAATAACAGAGAATGGCCAGTCCTTGTGGCACCAATCTCAAAGGAGGCTTAGTCACAGCTACACCCATTATGGAGAAGGCCAAGTCAATGTGACACTCATCAGAGAGAAGTGCTAGTCACTGGGGCACCCACCAGATATGAAGTCAAGTCCTTAAGGTATCAATCACAGAGGAGGCCCTGTCACTGGGGCACACATAATGGAGGGATTTCAGTCAAAGTTATGCCCATCATAAAAGAGGACCAGTACTGGGGAAAACATTATGGAGGAGGCCAAGTAACTGGGACATCAATCACAGAGGGTGACCAGTCACTGAGTCACCTATCCTTAAGAAGGACCAGTATCTTCATAGAGAGGCATCCTTCAAAGCAGAGGTCCTGTCACTCCAAAACCCATAACGAAAATATCCGTTACAATAGAAAACATCAGAGAAGAGAGAGGGTCACTGATGCCTGTCACAGAGGAGGGCTATTCACTAGGACATCTACTATGGAAAAGGGCCAGTAATATGAGCACTAATCACAGGGAAGGTTCACTCACTGGGGCTCACATTTTAGAGAAGGTCCATTCACTCAGGCATCCATCATAGAGGAATGACAGTCATTAGGATGTATTTTAAAGACGAGGGCCAGTCACTAAGGCAATCACAATAGAAAAAAATTACTCAATGACAGAGAAGAGTCAGTCATGGGAACAACCATCACAGAGTATAGATAGTCACTGGGACACATGTCACAGATGAGAACCAGTCCCTGGGGCAAGTATCAGAGAGGACAGATAGTCAAAGGGATCACCCATCAAAGAGCAGACCCAGTCACTGAGGAATACATTATGGAGAAGCCTCATTCAGTGAGACATCTATCACAAAGGAGGTTCAGTCACTTTGCCACCAATTACAGATAGAACCCTGCCACTAGGAACCACATAACAGACGAGGGTAGTAACTGGTGCACTCATTTTTGAAAAGAACCAGTTACTAGGACACCCATCACAAAAGCACATTATTCTCCTGTACATCAATTACAGTGGAGGGCCATTCACTGTGGCTCCAATCACAGAAGTCCTGTACTGCAACCCCCGTTATGGAGAAAGATCAGTCACTTCAACACCCATCACAGAGGTGGGCTAATAACTGGGGCACCCATTATGGAGAACCAATAAATGTGGCAATGGTCACAGATGAGGGCCAGTCACTGGGGCAGTCATTATGGAAAAGGCTCAATCACTGTGACACCTATCACTAAGGAGAACCAGTCACTGGGACATCCATCATATATGAAGACCAATCTCTGGTATCCCAGTCACAGTGTAGGGCAGGTCACTGGGGCTCACATCATGGAGGAAGCCCAGTCACTGGTACACAAAGAAGGCCCATCACTGGGGCACCCATTATGGAGGAAGCTTAGTAAGTGGGACACCCATCACAGAGGAAGTTTCGTCCTTAGGGAAACCATTTTGTATGAGAGCCTGTCATTATGCACAAACCACAGAGGAGGCACTGTCTGTGGAATACCAATAATGGAGAAGGGTCATTCACTCTAGCACGAATATAGAGAAACTCAGTCACTGGGCACCAATCCCAGAGGAAGGTCATTCACAGGGCATCTGTCACAACATAGGGTGAGTTTCTGTAACACCCATTTTGGAGTAAGGCCTATCACTGGTTGCCCATCACAGAGATGGGGAAGTCACTGGGAAACAATTATGGAGGAGGGCTAGTCACTGGGACAACAATCACAGATGAAAGTCAGTCATTGTGGCACCCATCATAGGGGAGAGCCAGTCATTAGGAAAACCATGACAGAAGGTGACCATTTGCTGTGGCACCCAAATGGAGAAAAACAAGTCACTGGGGCAACAAATATGAAAGAGGCCCAGTAATTGGAGCACCTCATATGAAGAAGCCCAATCATTGACACACTCTTCACAGAGGAGGGCCATACATTAGAGTACTCATTATGGAGGGATGCACACATAACAGAAGATTAGTCACTTGGGCACCAATTTTGGTGAAGTCCTGTTGCTCAGACACCTATCACAAGAGGGTTGTCACTGGAGATGCATACAGAGGATGGCCAGTCATTGAAGCACCAATCACAGAGTAGCACCAGTCACTGTGGCACCAAAAATGTAGAAGGCAATGTCACAGAACCATCTATCACAGAGGAAGGGTAGTCTTTGGGGAACCCGTCATCTATGAATTCCAGTCACTCTGGCACCATTTGCAGAGTAGACTTAGTCACTGTTGCACACATTATGGATGAGACCCTGTGGCTAGGACACCCATTACAAAAAAGGGTCAGTCACTATAACACCCATTATGGTGGAGGCCTAGTAAGTGGAGTGTGGAGCGCCCATTAACGAAGATGACTAGTCACTGGGACAAATTTTTTGGAGGAGAACCATTCACTGGGGCACAAATCACAGAAGAGGCCCAGACCCTGGAGGACCAATTATGGAAGAGAATCAGTTACTGTGACACTCATCACAGAGGAGTCCTAGTCTCTCGATCACTCATCATAGAGTATAGTCACTGAGGCATTCATCACAGAGGAGGGTTAGACACTGGTTCAGCTGTAACAGAAGACAACCAGTTATTGGTGCACCAATCTCAAAGAAAGGCTTATCACTTTGGCACTCATCACAGAAAACGGGCTGTCACTAGGACTCCCATAACAGAGAAAGACCTGTCAAGGGGCCACCAAAGACAAAAGAAGGTTACTTGTTGAAACATCCCACAGAGGAGGGCATGACACTGTGGCATCAATACAGAGGAGGGCCAGACACTGGAGCACCCATCATGGAGGAGGACCACTCACTGGTACAATCATCACAAAGGAGGATCAGTCATTGTGGAACTCATCACCGAGGAGGCCAGTCACAGGGAAATCCATCACAAATAAATCTTTTCACTAGGACACCCAATCTGGAGGAGGCCCAGTTACAGGATCACCCTTAGACAGAAGTGATAGACACTAGGGCACACATTATGAAGGAGGGTCAGATACACAGTGTGGAACACATTGTGGAGGAGGGTTTGTCACTGACACACCCATAATGTAGGAGACCCTGTCACTGGGACAGTGATCATGGAAGAAACCTAGTCTCTGGGCACAGAACACAGAGCAGGATCAGTCACAGGGACATATTCAGAGAGGATGGTCAGTCACTTGGGCACAAATCACAGAGGAACGTCAGTCATTGGGACACCTAACACACAGGAGGTGTAGTCACAGGGCGTCCACCACACAGGAGTGCCAATCACTGGGATAACCATGGTAGAAAGGGCCAGTCAATGGGGTACTCATCACCTTGGAGGGACACTCACTGGGGCAGTCACCACAGAGGAGGTACAGTCAGCGAGGAACCATAACAAAGGAGAGACAGTCAAAAAGTCACACATCAAAGTGCAGGGCTTTTCACTAGGACTCCCAAAACAGAGGGGAAATTTTCACTATGGCACCCATCACAGAGGAGGTCCAGTAACTGGTAAGCCCATTATGGAGGAGGGTCAGTAAGTGGGACTCCATTTGCAGTGAATGGCAAGAAAGTGGGACAACCATTTAGAAGAGGGTCAGTCATTGGAGCACCACTTAAAGAGAAGTCACAGTTATGGGATACACATAATGGAAGAGGGCCAGTTACTGGAGCAACAATATGGAGAAGGTACAGTCACTGGGGCACTGATAACATAGGAAGGTTAGTCATTGGGACACCCATCTCTGTGGATTGTAAGTCACTGGGACCCCAATTATGAAGAGGGCTAATCACTGGGACATCTATCAAAATGAAAGGAGAATCACTGGGGCACCAATCCCGGCACAAATGAGGGACAAAGGATACCGATCACACAGGAAGGTTAGTCAATTGGGAACCTATCACGAGGAAGAGGCAGTCACTGGGGCACCCATCATACTGCAGGGCAAGTCACTGTGGCAACAATCACCAAGTAGGGACAGTCACAAAAGCAAACGTAGAAGAGAAAAACTAGTCACTGGGACATGCATCACAGAAGACAGCTTGTAATTGTGGCACCCATCAATGAAGAAGGTCAGTCATTGGAGCAAAAATCGTAAAGAAAGTCTAGTCACTAGAACATCCATTATGGAATAGGGCCAGTCAATGAGACACATCACAGATGAAGGCCAGTAACTGGGACAGCTAGCACTGAAGTGGGCCAGTCACCATGGCATCCATCACAGAGAGGGTGCAGTCACTACAGCACTCATCATAGAGTAGGAACAGTCACTGGGCACTGGGGCATCCATCACAGAGGAAGGCTAATCACAGGGAACCCATTACAAAGAAGGTCTAGTGACTGAGAAATTCACACATGAGGGTTTGCCATTGTGTCTCCAGTAACAGAGGAGGGCAGTCAAAAAGACACCCATTATGAAGGAGAGTCAGTCAATTGTATTACCATCACAGAAGAAGGCCAATAACAGGGCAACTTCCACTAAAGGTACCAGTCACTGGGACACCCATCACAAACGATTACTTCTCACTGGGGCACACTTTATGGAGGAGTCCCTTTTACTGGGGGATTCGTCACATAGAAGAGCTAGTCAATAAGGTATCCACTATGTAGGAGGCTTAGTGATTGGGGACCCAAATTTGAGGAGAGTCAGTCACTAGGACACCAGTCACAGAGCAGTTCCAGTCAGTGGAGTACTTATTATGAAAGAAGCTCAATCACTTGGACACCAATCACAGAAAAGAAGAAATCATTGGGGCCCAGTTGCAGAGAATCCCAGTCACTGGGGCATCCATCACATAGGAGAACCAGCCACTGAGGCACCCTTCAGAGGAAAGTCATTCTTTGGGACAACTATCACAGAAGCTGACCTGTTACTGGGACACCCATCACAGAAGAGGGTAAATCACTGTGACACACATCACAGGCAAAAGCCAGTAACTGAGGCCCTCAGCACATATGAGTACAAACACCACACCACCACTTAGGAGGGGCTCAGTCACCAGTGCTCAGATCAGAGAGGGAGGCCAGTTCCTGGGAAAAAACAAGGAGAAGGCAAAATCAGTGTAGCTCCCATCACAGAGAAGAATCTGTCACTAGGTTATTTATCACAGGGAAGACTCAGTCACTGGGACACCCAATAGAAAGAAAAGTCGGCCACTGGTAATGCATCACAAAGGAGAGCTAAAATTGGACATCAAATATGGAGCTATCCCTTTCCTGGGACATCAATCACAGATGTGGTGTAGTCACTGGGACACCCAATTTGGAGTAGGGCCAGTAACTGGGGCACAAATCACAATGGAGACCCAGTTAATGGAACACTTATTTTGGAATTGACACAGTCACTGAGACACCCATCACAGAGCAGAGCCAGTCTCTTTATGGAACCCATTATGGAGGAGGGCCGGAAACTGGGTCACTCATCACAGAGGTGGGCTAGTCACTGGTCCACTTATTTTGAAAGAGGCCCAGTTAGTATGACATTCATAATAGAAGAGGGTTTGTCACTATGGAACCCATCTCAAAAGATGGTACATTATTGTAGCACCAACCTCAGAGAAGGAAGAGTCCCTGGGAAACCTAGTTTGGAGGAGGCCCAATCACTGTGACACACATAGCAGATGAATTCTAGTCACTGGGGCACTAATCACATATGAAGGCCAATCACTGGGGCATCAATTACAGGGGAGGCGCAGTCACCGTCACACATTATGAAGGAAGATCAGTCACAGGTGTACCCATCACTACGTGAGGGCCAGTCATAAGGGCACTCATCACAAAAGTAGGCCATTTACTGAGGCACTTATTATGCAGGGAGTCCAGTTACCAGGATACACATCACAGAGGAGACTAATCACTAGGGCACATTTAAATGAGAAGTGCCAGTCACTAGGGCACAAATAACACAAAAGGCACTGTCATGGGAGCACCCATACTTGAAGAGGTTTAGTAAATGCAATACTCATTATATAGGAAACTCAGAAACTGGGCAAGCAATCGCCAAGGAAAGCTATTCACTCTGACAACCAATCAGAAGATGATTAGTTACTGGGGTATTATTCACAGAGGACAGCCAGTCACAGGGGCACCCAATACAAAGGAGGGCCAGTAACTGAGGCACCCATTATAGAGCAGGCTCAGTAATTAAGGCATCTCTCAGAGAGAAGAGCTGAACACTGGCACACCCATCACAGAGGAGAGCTAGTTATAGGCACACTCATCACAGAGGAGTTCTAGAGACTAAGAAACCAATTATAGAAGCAACCCAGTTACATGAACACCCATTATAAAGAAGGACTAGTCCATGTGGCACCAAATATGGAGAAGGGTAGGTTTACTGGAGCACCAATCACAGAAGAGGTTCAATCAATGGATCACTCATTATGGAGAAGGCCTAGGCACTAGGACATCTATACAGAGGAAGGAGAGTACTGGGACATCCATTAAGGAGGAGATCCTGTCACTATGACGCCCATCACATAGGAGGGCTAGTCCCTGGGTTACCCGGAATGCAGGAGGCATAGTAAGTCAGATACGTATCACAGAAGAGGGCTAGTCAGTGGGACAAACTTTATGGAGGAGGGTCCAGCACTGGGCCACCTACAGCTGAGGGCTATTCACCTAATATGGAGGAGACATAGTAAGTGGGACACCTAAAACAGAAGAGAGCAACTCACTGAGACAATTGTTATGGAGTAGTGCCAATCACTGGGGCACCAATATGTATTAGACCCAGTCACTGAGGCACCAATCATAGAGGAAATCCAATCATTGGGACACTGGTGACAGAGGAGGGCCAGTCACTGGTGCAACAGTTTTGAAGGAGGGCTAACCACTAGGACAAACAGCACCGATGAAGACCAGTCACGGTGGCGCCCATCACACTGGAGGGTCTGTTATTATGACATCCATCAAAGTTGGAGGCATTCACTGGGCCACCCATCACACAGCAGGGCTGGCCACTAGGGCAACCAGTATGGAGGATGGTCAATCACTGGAGCACCAATAAGGAAATAACCCAGAAACTGTGGCACCCATCACAGTGGAGGCCCCGTCACCAAGGCATTTATCACAGTTAATGGCTTTTCACTGGGAGACCCATCTCAGACTGGTTCTTGTCACTTTGGTACCCATCAAAGAGTAAAACAAAACACCAGTGCATCAATCATTGTGAAGAGTCAGTCACTGGGTCTCCTTTTACAGATGAGGACCAGTTACTGGTGTACTAATCTCAGAGGAGGCCCAATCACTGGGACACTCACAATGGAGAGCTGTCAGACACCGGGCACCCATTATAGGGGATGTCTAGTCACAGGGACACTGATCACAGATTAGGGTCAGCCACTTGGACCCCCATCTCTAATACAGGCCAGTCATGAGGGCAAAAATCACAGAGAATGGCTAGTCACCAGGGCATCCATTATGGATGAAAGTCAGTCACTGGGCACTGATCTCAGTCACTCATTGGGGCACCCTACACAGTGGAAAACAACTTACAGGGACACATATTATAGAGGGAGTTCAGGCACTGAGGCGCCACTGACAAAAGGTTACTCACTGGGGCACCCATCTGAAAGGAGAGTCAATCAGGGAAAACTATCAGAGAGGAGAATCATTCACTGGGGCACTATCACAAAATAAAGCCAATCACTGGGTCACACATAACAAATGTGGGCCAGTCACTGTGGTATCCATCACAGAGGAGGGTGAGTCACTGAGATACCCATTAGGAGAGGCTTATTCCTTGGTGCTCTGACCACATAGAAGGGTCTTTAAATGGGGAAGCCATTACAGAGGAGTTAGTGTGGTATACAATATAGAAGATCTCTTGTCATTGGAGCCTCTATCACAGTGGAGGCACAGTCACTAAGGCACCTATAGCAGTGAAGGATCAGACAGTGAGGCAACCATCACAGAGAATAGCAATTAATTGTGGCACACAACATATATGTGCTAACACTTTAGGTGGGGCTTAGTCACTGGTGTTCCGATCAGAGGAGGTTCAGTAACTGAGGAACCCATCACAAGCGAGGATCAGTCATTGGAAAATTTTTTACAAAGAATGTTCCATCACTAAAGCACTAATCAAAGTGGAGAGACAGTCACTGGTTAACTCATCACAGAGGAAAACGTGTCACTGGGCATCCAACCATGTGGACAGTCTGTCACTGAAGGCAAATAACTGAGACACACATCACAGAGTAGGGTCAGTCACTGGGTACCCATTATAGAAGAGGCCCTTTCACTGGATAATTTATTACAGAAGGGAGCCAATCACTGGGATACATATTACTAAAATAAAGCCATAACTGAAGCAGCCTTCAGAGAGGAGGACCAGTCACTGAAGTCCCCATTAGGAGGAGACCCAATCACTGAGGCACACATCACACAGGAGGGCTAGTCCTTTGGGCACCCATCATAGAGGTGAGCCAGTCACTGGGCCACCCATCATAGATAGTCATCGAGTCACATATAACTCAGAGGTGCACACACTGAGACATCAATCACAGAGGTGGACAATTTACTGGTGCATCCATAACACAGGAAGACCACTAACTGGGGCTTCCATCATAGAGAGGACAAAATCAGTGTTGTACCCATCATGGAGGGTTATCAGTCCCTGTGGCATGTTTTTTTACAGAGGAGAACCAGTGACAGTGGCACCCATTAGAGGGTGTCTTTGTCACTAAGTCATGTACAAGAGAAGAGATCTAGTCACTGGGACATGTATCACATAGGGGGGCTTGTCACTGGTAAATCAATTATGGAGGAGGTTAAGTTTCTGGAACATCCATCACAGAGGAAGGCTAGCAACTGGGATCCCGATTCGAGAAGGATCAGACACCAAGGCACTAATCACAGAAGAGGTCCAGTAAATGAATGACATATTATGAAGGAAGACCAGGCACTGGGACACCCATCACACAGGAGTGCAAATCACTGGTCATCCATTATGGAGGAGGCACAGAAACTGGAGCACTCATCAGGGAGGATGACTAGGGCACCACTGGGCAACAATGTTAAAGGAGGTCCAGTTACTAGGAACCTGATCATAGAAACAGACTGGTCATTACAACTTTCATCACAGAGAATGGCTTATCATTGGGGCACAAACCACAGGGGATACCCAGGAATTGGGGAACATATTATGAAAGAAGTCTAGCCACTGGGACACCCATAAAAATGTCTATCCACTGGGACTCCCATTATAGAGAACTGTCAGTAAGAGGCATAACTATCACATATATATCACAGTCACTGGGGAACTCATAATGGAGGAGGGCCACTCAGGAGTCATCAATATGGAGGATGCCTAATCACTGGAGCATGAATCATAGAGGAAGATAAGTCACTAGGACACCCAACACAAAGGAAGACAAGTCATGGGGGCACCAATTTTGATGAAGGGCTAGTTACTGGCACAAACATCCTGAAAGAGAGTCACAGGGCACATATCACAGAACAGTGCCAGTCACTAAGGCGCCCATCACAAAGTAGAACCAATAGAAAAGGTAGGCATCCTAGAGGAAGGCTACTCACTGGAAGACCCATCACAGAAAATGGCTTGTCACTTTGGCACCCATCTCAGTAGAGGACTACTCACTAGGACACAATCATGGAGAAAGGCCAGTCACTGGGACTCACATACCTGAGAAAGGCCAGTCACTGAACACACATCACACTGGAGGGCCAGTCATGTGGACACCCATTACAAAGGAGGGCTAAACACTGGGACTCTCATTAATGAGGAGACCCATTTAGTGGGACAACAATCACAGAGAAGGGCTATTCACTGGGGCAGCCATTTTGGAAGAGCCCTAGTCACTGGGCCACCAGTCACTGTTGAGGTCCAGTCACTGGGGCAACCTTAAGGGAGGAGGGTCAGGCACTTAGGTACTCATTATTGAGTAGGTCTAATCAGTGTGCCAACCATCACAGAAAAGAGTCATTTACTGGGACACTCATCCCAGAGGAGACCCTGACATTCGTGCACACATCACAGAAGAAGGTTAGTCATTAGGGCATCCATTATGGATGAAAGCCCATCAATGGGACACCAATCACAGAGAAGGACCAGTCACTGGGACACTCATCAAAGAAGTAGGCCAGTCACTGAGGCACACATCACAGAAGATGATCAGTCACTGGAGCACTCATTACAGTTAAGTGCCACTCACTAGGAATTATATTATAGAGGATGGCCAGGTACTGGGAAACCCATCACCCATGAAAGCTACTCACTGGGGAACCCTTCAGAAACAAGAGTCAGTCAACAGGACAACCATTAGAAAGAAGAATCAATCACAGAGTCACCCATAACAGAGGAGAGCCTCTCATTGGGGCATCCATCACAAAGGAAAGCCAGTCACTGAGGCACACGTCATTAATGAGGACCAGTCACTGAGGCATCCTTCACAGAGAAGGATCAGTCACAGGTGCATCAATGCAAGAAGCTCATTCTCTGGGACAATGACCATAGAGGGGGTCAGTAACCGGGACAGTAAAAACAAAAGAGGCAAAGTCAGTGTGGTAGTCATCTGAGGAGATTTTTTCACTGGGGCACCTATCACAGAGGAGGCACTGTTACTGAAACAACTATTAAAGAGGAGAGTCAGCACCTAAGGTACTCTTCACAGAGAAGGGCTTGTAATTGGGGCAACAATCCCAGAGGAATCAAGTCGCTGAAGCACCCATTAGAAGGAGGGTCAATTATTAGGGCATTGATCACAAAGGAGGGCCAATCACTAAAGTACCCATCAACAAAAGATGGCTAGTCACTGACGAACCCATCACAGAGGAGGCCCACCCACTGAGGGACCAATCACAGAACAGAGCCCTTTATGTGGCATACATCACACAGTAGGACTAGACACTGAGTAACTCATCACAAAGCCGAGAGAGTAACTGGGGCACCCATTATGAAGGAGGGCTAATCACGGGAGCACCTGTCACAGAAAGAGGTGGACCAGTCAGTAGAGCACTCTTCACAGTGGAGAACAAATTACTACAGAACTCATTTTGAAAGAGCACCATTCATTGGGACACCCATCATAAAGGTGAGATAGACACTGGGATACCCATGATTGAGGAGACCCAGTCACTGATACTCCCATTACAGAGGAAGGGTAGTCACTGGGTAGGGGGAGGGCCAGTCTCTGGGACACCAATCACAAAACAGGGCCAGTTACTGGGGCACCCATTATGAAAGATGCCTAGTAAGTGTGACATCCATTACAGAGTAAGGCTAGTCAATGAGGCACCCATTATGGAGGAAGACCAGTCACTGGGGGCACCAATCACAGAGGAGTTTCAGTCACTGGAGCATCCATAATGGTGAAGGGCTACTCACTCTCTTATGGAAGAGACCCAGTTACTGGGATATCCATCAGAGAGGAGGTCTGTCACTAGGGCATTTATTATGGAGAATTGACAGTCATTGGGGAAAAAGTTCACTAAGAAATCAGTCACTAAGGCACCCAAAAAGTAGGAGGGCTAGTCAACAGGGCATCCATCATGTCGGAGACCCATTCAATGGGTCAATCAACACAGAGGACAGCTAGTCACTGGGGAACACATGAGAGAGAACGATCAGTATTATTTCTCATGGGGGATTTTTCAGTGTGGTGGGTCTGTCACCATGACACTCACTACAGAGAAGGACCAGTCACCTGGCTACTCTTTATAAAGGAGACTCAGTCAATGGAACATCTATCACAGAAGAGTGCCAGTCACTGAGAAAATCATCACAAATGAGAGGCAGTCATGGGTTACCCAACACATAGAAGTGCTAATCACAGAGACACCAACTTTGGAGGAGGGCCAGTTACTAGAAAACCCATCACAGAGGATGACTAGTCAGAGGGGCACCCACTTTGGAGGAGTGCCTAACACTGGAGCTGTAATCACAGAGGCCACCTAATCAACGGAACACCTCTTAAGGAGGAGGCCCAATCACTGGGACACCCATCACAAAGGAGAGCAACAAACTAAGGTTCTGATCACCTAGGAGAGTCAATTACTAAATCATCAATCCCAGAGGAAGAACAACCTCTGTGGCCCCTATCACGAAAGAGGGCCAGTAACTCAGCCACCCATCACTGAGGAAAGCCAGTCAGAGTGGAACACAACATAGATGAAGACCAGTCAGTGGGCACATATTAGAAAGAGTACAGTCATTGGGCATCCAATCATAGAGGAGGACCAGTAATTTTGGCAGCAATCACAGAGGAGACAAAATTGGTGCGATACCAATCCCAGTGGAAGACCGATCACTGGTGCAGTCATAACAAGGGAGAACCAGAAACTAGGACTCTCATCACAGAGGAGAGTCAGTCATTGGGGTACACATCACCAAGGAGGGCAAATTTCTGGGCAAACAATTTGGAGATTTCTCTGGGATAACAATCACAGAGAATGACCAGCCAATGAAGCCGCTATAATAAAGGATGCCCAGTCACTGTGACATCCATCAGGTAGGAGGGCTAGTAACTGGGGCGATCATTGAATATGAAGGTCAGGCACTGGGGCACCAGTTGCAAGGGAGGTTCAGTCACTGGGGCACACATTATGTAGGAGGCCCAGTAACTTGAGCCACACATCACAAAGCAGGGTCAGTCACTGGGGCAACCATTATGGAGGAGGTTCAGTAATTCGAATGCCCATTAAAAAGGAATTCTAGTCACTGGGGCAACAATTATGGGTCAGGACTAGTCACTGTGCACAAATCACAGAGGAGGCACACTCATTGTGGCAACGATAACAGAGGAGGGTCAGTCTCCAGGGCACCAATATGGAGAAGTTCCTCTCACTTAGGAACCACTCATATAGGAAGGTAGTCACTGAGAAACCCACACAGGAGGGATTGTCACCGTGGTACAAATAATAAAGGAGAGTCAGTTAGAGGTACACCCATTGTATAGGAAGTTCAGTCACTGGGACAAACATCACAGAGCAGCATCAGTCATAGAAGTGCCCAACAGTGAGGAATGCCAGTCACTGGGACATCCATCACAAATGAGTGCTTGTCATTTGGGCATCCATTATGAGGGAAGGTCAGAGAGTGTGGAGCCATCACTAAGGATTCACAGTAACTGAGACAACCATAATAAAGGAGGGGTAATCAAGGAGACACTCATTATGTAGCACATCCAGTCACTGGGCAGCGATCAGAGAAGACAACTAGTTATTGGGGCACCAATCACCGAGGGAGATAAGTCACTGGAGCACTTTTCACAGAGAAGGTTCAGCCACTGAGGTGTTCAACACATAGGAGTTCCAGTCACTTGGGCACCCATCACAGAGAAGATGTAGTCACTGGGCACCCATTACAGAGGAGGGATATTCGCTGTGGCATCCAACTTGGAGGAGGATCAGTCCCAGGGGCACCAACCAGGAATGTGGCTCAGTCACTGTGACACCCATTATAGAGACAGTTTACTCACTGGAGCACCCATTATAAAGCAGGCCTAATCATTGGGACACCAATCTCAATGGAGGGACATTAACATCTGTACCCATCAAGAGAAGGCCTAGACACTGTGGAACTCATCACAGAAGAGGATCAATCATTGGTGAAATCATTATGGAGGAGGTCTTTTATCTGGGGCCATTCTCACACAGGATAACAAGTCACTGGGTATACCATCACAGAAGGAATCCAGTCATTTGACACACATCACAGAGTATGTCCAGTCACCAAGACATCCATTTTAAATGAGGGCTAGTCACTCATCACAGAAGATGTAGTCATTGAGGCTCATATTACAAAGAAGGACCAGTAACTGCACCAACCATAGAGGGGACCCAGTTACTGGGAAAGTCATCACAGAAGAGGGCAGTCATTGAGGTACCATTTACAGAGAGTGGCCAGTCACTAAGCATTCTACACAGAGGAGGGGCATTCACTGAAGCAAACACAATAGAAGAGGGCCAGTCCCTGGAGCACCCATCACAGATTTGGGCCAGTCAATGGGACAACCCTCACAGAGGTGGGTTAGTCACAGGGGCACCGATTATAAAGGAGGTCCAGTAACTATGACATCTATCACAGAGGAGAGACAATCCTGGGGACACCCCTGACAGAGAACCAGTCACTGGAGTAACCATCACAGAGAAGGTTAAACACTAGGGCCTCCATTATTTTAGAATGCCAGTCTAAAGGTACTAATCATAGAAATGGCACAGTCACTGTAGCACCCATTAGGAGAAGGTCTAGTCACTGGGGACCACATTAAAGAGGAGGGCTAGTCACGTTTGCCCCCATTGTCCAGTCACTGAGGAACCTATCACAGAGGACTGTAAGTCACTGAAGCACCCATCTCGGAGATGTCCCAGTCATGGGTCACACATTAGAAGAAAAGTCAGACACTGAGTTTCTGATCACAGAGGAGGGTCAGTCACTGAAGCAGACGTCACTGAGGGTATTCAGTAGTGAGAAGGCCCTGTCACTGGGGCGGTAATCACAGAGGAGGACTTGTCCCTGGTCGCACATCACAGAGGAGTCACAGTAATTAGGACACCCAATATGGAGGAAGAACAATCACTGGGGCACTCAAAAAAGTGGAAGGCCATTCACCAGGGGGACCATGACAGAAAAGAGTTAGTCACTGGTGAATCCGTTTTGGGGAAAGGCCAGTCTCTAGGACGCATATCACAAAGGTGGCCTAGTTACCATGGTATCCATTAAAGAGGAGGCCCAGTCTCTGAGACTCCCATCTCAAAAGAGGGTAAATTACTGGGGAACACATTAAGGAGGAAAGTCAGTCACTGGCGCCCATCACAGAGAAGGCCTGTTACTAAGACACCTGTCACAGTGAAGGACCAGTCACTGGTGCACCCATCACAAAGGAGATCATTGAATAGGTTAGCCATCACAAATGAGTGCCAATATCTGAAGCCCTAGTTACAAAGAAGAGTCAATCAATGGAGAGACTGTCAATGAGGCACACATGTCTGCAGAAGGACAATCACTGAGGTAGCCATCAAAGAGGAAAGACAGTCAACAGGGCACTGATCACAGATGAGCCCTAGTCACTAGGTCAGCAATTTTAGGGGAGGACTGGACAATGGAGCACAGTCACAGGATTGAACCAGTCACTGAGGCATCCATCACAGAGAAGTCCTGTAACTAGGGCACTTATCAGAGAGATGACCCAGTAGACGTGAGACCCATCACAGAGAAAAATATGTCACTGAGACCAATATCCTGGAGAAAGGAAAGTCACGTAGGCACTCAACACAGATTCACTAGTGCAACAATCACAGAGGAGAATTAGTCATGGGACACCCATCACTAAGGAGAGTCAGTCACTGGGCACCCATCAAAGAGGACCAGTCACTGGGGTACCAAATATAGAGGAGGACCAATCACTGGGGCACTGATCACAAAGAAGAACTTGTAACTGGGTCACCCATTCCATTGAATGGGTGTCATTAAATTACTAATCACAGAGGATAGCCGGTCACTAGGTACCCATCAAAGAGAAGGACCAGTCACTGGTGAAACCATCACCGAAGAAGGCAGTTGCTTGGGCACACATTATAAAGGAGAGCAAATCACTGGGACACCCATTAGGGGGAGGGCCAGAAACTGGGCCACTGGTCATAGATTAGGGCCAGTCACTGGGAGACACTCTTATATCAGGCCTAGTCACTGGGGCACCTAGTCACTTCAGCAGCCATCACAGAAGAGGGACAGAAACTGGGACACCCATCACAAAGCAAGGCCAGCTAAAGAGGAGGACCAGTCACAGAGAAGGGTCAGTCACAAAGGAATGCATAAAAGTGAAGGACTAGTCACTAAGACTTCATCACAGAGGCGGGTTTGACTCTCTGGCACACATTGCAGAGGTGGGTCAATCACTGGATACTTATTATTGAGGAAAGCCAGTAATTTAGACAACCATGATTGAGGAGGATCAGTCACTATGGCATCCATCACAGACAGATCAGTCACTGGAACACTCATCACAAAAAACGGCAAGCCACTGGGTCACTTATTATGGAGGAGGACTAGTATCTGGGCATGCATCACAGAGGAGGGCCATAAACTGAGGCACCCATCACAGAGGCCAGTTTAACATTGGGGTACCCACCACAGAGGAATACCAGTCAGTAGAGTACCCATTATAGAGAAGAACCTATCACTGGGGTAGCCATTACAGAGGAGTACCAGTTAATGGGACACATAATATAGCTAAGGAAAGTCACTGGAACATATGTCACAAAGGTAGGCTACTTGCTGTGACACCCATCACATTGGAATGTCATTCATTGGGACAACCATAAAAGAGTATAGCCAGTCACTGGGTCACCCATAAAAAAGGAGACACATTTCTTGGGACACTCATCACAGAGGAGGACCAGTCATTGAGGTACCACATAGCATGGTTAGTAACTGGGGTACCCATTAAGAGGAGACTCAGTCACTGAGACTCACAACAGACTGCATAATCACCAGGGCACTCTTCAAAAATTAAGCCATGCCAGTGTGGTACCCATCACAAAGAAAGGTCATTCATACTGGCTGCCTTCACAGAGGTGGCATAGTCACTGAGGCAACTATCAATGAGGAGGGCCAATTATTGTGATACTCATCACAGAGTAGTACCAGTCTCTTGGTCGCCCATGAAGAAGAGGCCCAGTCCCTGTGGCACACATCACAGAGGAGGGTTATTCACTTTTGCCCCCAACAGAGGAGATCTAGTCATTGAGATAGCTGTCACAGAGAAGAACCAGTCACCAAAACACCCATAGTAGAGGAGGCCCAGTCACTAGGGCATTCATTAGAAAGAGGGCACATCACTGGAGCACTGATGTCAGAGGAGGATCAGTCACAGAAGCACCCATTACATAAGGAGCACGTCACTGGCGCAAAAATCACAGAGGAGGGCTATTCACTGGGGCACCCATCACAGAGGAATCCTCAACACTGGGGGCCACCTCAGATAGAATAAGTAGTCACAGAGAAGGACCAGCCTCTGTGTCACTAATCACAGAGAGATAGTAATTGGGGCACATATTAAGGAGAAGGGCCAACCATGTAAGCACCAAAAACAGGGGAGGGTCAATCACCAGGGCATACAGCACACAGAAAGGTGTGTCACTGCGGTACCAATTTGGAAGGAATGTCAGTAACTTGGACACAGATAACAGAGGTGAACTAATCACTGGAGCAATCATAAAAAGGGCCTCGTCACTGGGACTCCCATGGCAAAGAAAGATCAGTCACTGGGTCACTCATAACAGAAGAAGGCTAATCACTAGCAAAGGATCACAGAAGAGAAGTAGTCGCAGGGCCGTCCATCACAGAGGAGTGAAACACACTAGGAGAACCATGACAGAAGAGGGCTAGTCAATGAAGCACACATCACAGAGGAGGGCTCATCTCTGAGACACTCATCAGGGAGGAAGACTTGTCACTGTGCCACCCATAAAAAAGGGCAACCAGTCACTGGGAAGTCCGTTATTGAGGAGGACCAGACACTGAGTCACCAGTTACTGAGGAGGCCCAGTCACTTGGGTACCCATTATGGAGGAAACGTAGTCACTGGGACACTCCTTATATAGGAGATCCACTAATGGAAACAGAGATCACAAAGGAATAATAGTCACTGATGCACTCATCACAAAGGAAGGCAGTCACTTGCACACACCTGACAGAGTATGCATAGTCACTGAGACACCAAACACAAAGGAAAGCCAGTCAGAGAAAAGGCCTTTTACTTTGGCACCAATAACAGAGGAGAGCCAATCACTGGGGCATCCATGAGATTGGTGGGGCAGTCACGCAGGGGACCATGAGGGAGCAGGGTCACTCATTGTGGCACTCATCACAGATAAGGGCCAGTCACAAAGTCACGCATCACAGAGGAGGACTGGTTACTTGGACACACATCACAGAAGAGGACATGTCACATTTGCAACCGTTATAGAAAAAATCCAGTCACTGGGCACCCATTATGAAGAAGTGCCAGTAATAATCACATGGCAATCAATCACACAGGATGACCAGTCACTGGGACACCAATCACACAGAATGGTCATTCACTGGATCACCCATTTTGGAGGAGGGCCAGTCACTGAGGCAGCAATCAGAGAGGAGGCCCTGTTAAAAGAGCACCTATTATGGAGACGATCAAGTCACAGGGACACCAAACAGAAATTAGGACCAGTCACTGTGTCACTCATTTCAGAGGAAGTTCAGAGATTGCCATACCCATTATAGCAGAGGGCTAGTCACTGGTGCACTCTTCACAGAAAAAGCCTAGTTACTTGGGTACTCATCAAAGAGGAGAGCCAGTCACTGGGGCACCCATCACAGAGGAGGAATAATAACTGGGGGTACCATCACAAACAAAAGCCAGACCCTGAGGCACCCATCACAGTGAAGGGCCAGACACTGAGGCACATATCCAAAATAAGGGCTAGTCCCTGGTCACTCATTAGGAGGAGATCAATCACTAGGGGAACGATCACACGAGGATCATTCATTGGGGAACCCAACCCAAAGGAGGGCCAGTCACTAAGACACCCAACTCAGAGGAAGGCCCACCACTGGGACAGCCAATAGGAGGAAGGAAATTCACTGAGACAGAATCACAGAGATGGGGTAGTCACTGAGTCACTCAGCACTAAAGAAGGTTAGCCACTTTGGCTCCCATTACAGAGGCAAGCTAGTCTTTGAGCTCTCATCACAAAAAAGCAACTGTCACTGATATACCCATCCCAGTGGAGTGATAATCACTGTGGCACCCAACTCAGAGGAAGGCCAGTCACTCAAGTAACCACTAGAATGAGGAACAGTCAATGAGACACCAATCACAGATAAAGTTTTTTCTCTGGGGCACCCATCACAGATGAAATCAATTCTTTGGGGCACCCATCATAGAGGAGAGCCAATCACAGAAGCACCTATGATAGAAGAGTGCTAGGCACTAGGACACTTATTAAGGAAGCAGGCCAGTCTCTCTGACACAGACCACAGAGGAAAGCCAATAACTGTGGCACCCACCCAAGAGGTGTTTCAGTAACGGGGCATCCATTAAAGAGCAGGACTAGGGCACTGATCATAGAGGAGCACCTGCTACTGAGATTTTCGTCACATAGGAGAACTATTAACTAAGGCACCCATTACAGAAAAAGCCAGTCATGGAGATACCCATTACAGAGGATGATCAGTCACTAAGGAATCCATTAGAAGGATAGCCAGTCACCTGATATCCCATCACAGAGGAGACCAAGTCACTGATACACCTATCAGAGTACAGTCAGTCACTGAGGCAGCAATCAAAGTGGAGAGTCAGACACTTGGGAACCCATTATGGGAAGAGTCAGTCACCTGGAAATACATCTCAGAGGAAACAAAACAATTGAGAAACCTATCACAGGATAGGGCCAGTCAATGAATCACACATCAAAAAGGAAGATGAGTCACTGTGGCAGCCATTGGAAGGAGAGACAATCACTGGGGCGCTGATCACATAGAAAGACCAGTCACTGGGGTACTTGTCACAGACTAGGGCCAATCACTGACAGCAGAGCAGAGCAAGTGACTGAAGAACCAATCATAGAGAAGTACCAGTCAATGAAGTACCAAGCATAGAGCTGGTGAATTCACTGAGGCACCTTTCACAGTTGAAAACAACTCACTTAGGCACTCATCACAGAAAAGGGAAAGTCACTGGTCAGCCAACAAAGAGGAGGGAACATCACTGGAGCACCTGTAACACAGGAGGTCAATCACTCGTGCAACAATCACAGAGATGAGCCAGTAACAGAGGCACCACTTACAGAAAGAACTCATCCCTCAGACTTTGATCACAAAGGATGGCTAGTCACCGTGGAACGCATGACAGGTGGGATAGTCACTGGAGAACCATCACAGAAGACAGCAAGTCACTAAGGCATTTATCCCAGAAGAGGGTCATCACTGAAGCACCTAACTCACAGGAGGACCAGTCACTAAGAAACACATCTCAGAGGAGTGCCAGTCACTGGGAAACCCATTAGGAGGTGGCCAATCACTGAGGCACAAATCACAGAGGAGGGACATTTTCAGAGGCACCGATCACAAAGGAGGGTCAGTCACTGAAAAAACCCATATCAGAGGAGGGCCATTCAATGATATACCCATCCCAGTGGAGGACTAATAATTTGAACTCCAATTAGGAGGAGGGACAGTCACTGATGCACTGATTACAGAGGAGTGGTTGTCACTGGAACATGGATCAGAAAGCAGAACCTGCCAATGAGACACCAAATACAATGGAATGACAGTCACTGAGGTACCCATCACAGAGAAGGATTTGTCAATGGGAAAACCATACAGAATAGGGTCCGTCATTGGCATATCCATCAGAATGGTGGGCTAGTCATTGGGGCACTCATCACAGAGAAGCAGAAGTCACTGTGGCACTCATTGCAGAGGAGGGCCTGTTACTGGGGCACCCACCACAGAGGCGGACCAGACAAGCAACCAACCCTAGCAAAGGGAAATAGTCACTGGTCCATCAATCACAGAAGAAAACATGTTCCATAGCACACATAACATAGAATGGCCAGTCACTGGAGTACAAACTAGGTAGCAGGGCCAGACATTGAAATCAACAAGGAGGCACAGTCACTGGGATGCTTATAATGCAGGAGGGCTAGTCACTGAGGCACCCATTTTCAAGAAGACCTAGTCCCTGGAGCAGAAGTCACAGAGGAAAGCTAGCTACTGGGGCATCCATCAAATAGAGGGACCGGACACTGGAGCATTTTTCATAAGGGAGTGTTAGTCATGAAAAAAGCATCACTGAGATCCAGTAATTGGGACACCAGTAACAATGTAGGGCTTGTCACTGAGGCAACCATTATGGAGAGGGCCACGTTAATGAAACATTCATTACAGAAGAGGGCTAGTCACTAGGGCACCCATAATTTGAGAGGTTCAGTCACTGGGGCACCAATCATCGAGGAGGACCAGGCAGTGTGGTACTCATAATAGAAAAGGGGCAGTCACTGAAGTATCCATTTTCTATGAGACTCAGACACTGAGACAAAGACCATAGAGGAAAGTTAGTCAATTTGGCATCTATTAAGGAAGATAACCAGTCACTGAGGCAGTCATCTCATCCAACACAGAGGAGGAAGTGTCACTTAAGCATCCATCACAGAGGAGGCCAAGTCACTGGGTCACCCATTAAAACCAGAGACAATAATAGGGCCTCTGATCACATAGAAGGGTCAATCACTGAGACACCCATCACAGAGGAGGACCAGTCCTGGGCCAAAAATAACAGAGTAGGGCTCATAACTCTGGTATCCATCACAGAGTAGGAACTGTCACTAGGACATGCATTATGGAGAAGGTCCAGTCATCGGGGCAACCATCAGAGAGGAGAGTCATTCAATGGGGCACCCATCACTGAGATGTGCTAGTCATTGGTACACCCATCATAGAAGGGGCACTCACGGAGGCACACATCAAGGAAGAGAGGCAATCACGAAAGCACACATCACAGAGGAGAGAGAGAGTCACTGGAGGACTTACTATGGAGAAGAACTAGTCACTGGGAAATCCATCAGAGAGGAATGACCGTTACTGGGGCACTACTAACAGAGGAGGCCAGTCACTGGGAAACCCATATTAATGGAGGTGTATTCCCTGGGAGGTTCATAACAGAGGTTGGTCTGTCTCTGGGACAGCCATCACAGAAGAAAGCCAGTCACAGGTGCATCCAGTGCAGAAGAGGTCCAGTCAGTTGGACACCAAACACAGAGAAGTGTCTGTCACTGGGACATCCATCGCAGAGAAGGGTTTGTAATTTGTGCACATATCACAGATGTGGGCAACTCATAGCAACACTCATCATAGAGTAGGACTAGTTACTGGGACATCCATCACAGAGGAAGGTTAACACTCTAGCACCCAACACAGTGGAGGTTCTGTAACTGAGACAACCATTATGTACTAGGGAGAGTCACTGGGACAACCATTAGAGAGGACTACCAGTCACTGGGACACCTATCTATGAGGGGGTTCAGTCACTGAGAGACTCATCAAAACGAAGAGCTTGTCATTGGGTCACCTATTATGGAGAAGACCCAGTTATTAGGGCATTTACACAGAAGAAAATTGATCAGTAGAGCACCCTTTACGATGAAGGGCCAGTCACTGGTTCACAAACAACAAAGGTGGTCCAGTCAGTTGGGCACCAAACACAGAGAAGGTTCTGTCACTGACAAAGGAGGCCCAGTCACTGGGGTACACAAAATGGAGGAGAGCTAGTTACTGGGATAACCATTTTGTAGGAGATTCAGTCACTGAGGCAGCGATCACAAAGGAGAGCTTGTCATTGTGTTACCCATCATGGAGAAGGACCAGACATGGACATCAATCACTGAGGATGAACAGTCACTGGGATGCCCACCACAGAGGAGAAACAATCATGGGGTTACCAATCACCTAAAGACCCAGTCACTGGGGAGCCCATGAGAAAGTAGGGCTACTTTGGGGGTCAGTTATTGTGGAGGTGTAACAGATACTAAGGCATCCATCACATAGGAAGCACAGTCACTGAGGCACCCATCATATATGTGAGGCACCCATGACAGAGGAAGGCTAGTCACTGGGACATTCTTTACAGAGAAGGGATAGTCACTGGTACACAAATCACAAGGGATTCCAAGTCCCCAGGGAACCCAACAAAAAACAAGGTCAACCCATTGGCACACATCACAGACGAAGGTCAGTTATTATGGTGCCCATTATGGAGGACTGCTAGTCACTGGGACACCCAACACAATGAAGAACAAGTCACTGGGCACTCATTATAGAGGAGGGTCCAATACTGGGACACCCATCACAGAAATAGGCTTGTCACCATGGCACTTATCATAGAAGAGAGCCAGTTACTGGAACAATTATAGAATACAATCAGTCACTGGGGCATCAGTCATAGAGTAGAGCAACTCACTAGGCACCCATCATACAGGAGGTTTAGTCACTGAGGTATCCATCACAGAGAAGAATTAGTCACTGGGGCACCCATTACAGATTGGAACACTCACCAATCATAGAGAAGTACCAGTCAGGGGAACCACTCAAAGAGCAAGTATTGACTAACCCTCTGCTGTGGCACTATTAACTGGAGCACCCAGCAGAGTGGAGGGTTAGTTAATGAGGCACACATAACAGAGGATCAACAGTCACTGGGGCACCCAACACAGAGTAGGGTTTATCACTGGGGCACACATCAGAGAGGACAACTACATATTGGTGGACCCATCACAGAGGAAAATCTCTAGTTAGTTACCCATCACAGAGGAAATCAAGTCACTGAGGTATCCATCATAGAGAAGAGGCATTCATTGAGTCATCCATTATAGAGAAAGGCCTGTCACTAGAGCACATTTCATGAAAGATCACCAGTCGGAGGGGGGATGAATACACAGATTGTCCAGTCACTATAGCACAGATTAAAGAGGAGGCCCGGTAACTGGGGAACCCATCACAAAGGAGAGCTAGTAACTGAGGCACCCAACACAGAGGAGTGCTAGTCACTGAAGCACACACCAAAAAGGACAGTCAGTTACTGGAGTTCTCATTAAGGAGAAGGGTCAATCACTTGGGAAACCATCAGGGTGGAGGGTTAGTCAATGATGTCCCATCATAGAGGAGAGTTAGGCACTGGGGCTTCCATTATAAAGCAGGGTCTGTCACTGGGGAAGCCATCAGAGAGGCGGACCAGTAACTGGGGAACCTATCACAGAGGAGGGCAAGTCACTGAGACTAGTATCAGAGAGGAAATCCAGTCACAGAGGCTTCTATTATGGAGGAGAACCAGTCTTTAGGGCAGCCATCACAGAGGAGGGCCAGTCACTGGGCACTCACGCAGAAGACCACTAGTCACTGGAGCACCCATTATGGAGGAGACCCAGTCACTGGAATACAAAGAACCGAGGAGGGAGCGTCAATTAGGCATTCATCACAGAAAAATATTCCCAACGAGCCATCATAGAAGTGAGTCAATCACTGGACACTCATAACTGAGGTGGGCCAGTAACTTGGCCAATCATAACGATTAGAGCCAGTAAGTGGGGCACCCATCATAGAGGAAAGAATGTCACTGAAACCCTAAACACAGAGGATAGACAATCATTGAGGTACCCATCACAGAGGAGGCCCAGTTCCTGGTGTACCCATTAGAAGGAGAACCAATTGCTGTGCCACACATCACAGAAGAGGGTCAATCACTGGAGCACCCATCACAGAAGGGGGTAGTCACAGGGACACCCTTTTTGGAGGAGGGCCAGTCTCTGAGACTGGCGGTGGGCTGGTCACTGAGACTGGTAGTGGACTATTTCAGTGGTGGACTGGTCACCAGATCACCCATTAATGAGGAGGCCCAGTCACTGGTACTCTCATTCACAGAGGAGAGCTAGTCAATTGGGCACCCATTATGCAGGATGGCCAACCACTGAGACACCCATCACAGAAGAAGTCTAATCACTGTGGCTCCCATCACAGAAAAAAGCCTGTAACTGGGACACCCATCACAGATAAAAGCTAGTTGTGGCACCCATCAAAGAGGCCAACCACTAGGACACCTATAAACGTGCAGGACCAGTCAATGGTTACAAATCAGAGCAGAGACCAGACAGTGAGGTTCCCATCACAGTTGACAACAGCCACTAAGCACTGATATCAGAGGAGAGCTAGTCAATAGGGAACCCATCACAGCGGAGGCCCAGTCAATGAGAAATTTATATAGGGAGGACAGTCACTGAGTCACACTTCACAGAGGAAAGGCAGTTAGTGGGACACCAATCACAGAGCAGGCTCAGTAACTGGGACACTCATAATTGAAGAGGCCCAGTCACTGGGCCACCAATTACAAAGGACAGCCAGTCACTGAAGCACCCAACAAAGAGGAGGGACATATACCGAGGAACCCAAAAGTTAAGTCAGTCAGTCAATGGGGCAACCATCTCAAACGAAGCCCAATAAGGGTCACCCTTTACAGAGGAGGAACATTCACTGGGGAACTCATCACAGAGTAGGCCCAAGTAAAAAAGGCGCCAACCACAGAGGAGGCAAAGTAACAGGGCACCAATCACAGGGAGGTCAAGTTACTGACAAACCCATAACAAATGTAGTCTAGTCACTGGGGAATGCATTATAGAAGAGAACTAGAAAGTGGGCATAAAACACAGAGGATCCCTAGTCATGAGGTACCAATTTTGGAAGAGACCCAGATACTAAAATACCCCAAACAGAAGAGGACTTGTCACAGGGGCACCCAAAACAGATGATGGCCAGTCATTGGGGCACCAGTCACAGACAAGGCCCAATCACAATTGCACCCAATATGTAGGAGGCCCACTCACTTTGACAACTATCACAGTGGAAGGCTAGTAACTGTGGCATGCATGATATATGAAGGAAAATCACTGTAGCCACAAACATATAGAAGGTCCAGTCACTGAGATCAACATTATGGCGGAGGCCCAGTCACTGGTAAACCCATCATAAAGGATGGCCTTTCACTGGCAAAACTGTTTGGAGGAGACCCAGTATATTATACTCCTATCATATAGTAGGGCTAGTCAATGGGGGAACCATTGTGGATTAGGTCCAGTCACTGGGGGCATTTAATATGGAGGAGGCCCAGTCAGAGGAGCATAGATCATAGAAAAGGGCTAGTCACTGGGGCAACCATTTCTGAGGATGTCCAGTCACTGAGGCAACCATAAGAGTGGGGAGTCTGTCACTGGGACACTCAGAGAAGAGCCAGTCATTAGGGCACCCATAACAGATATGGGTTGATCACTAGGCCATTCATTACCAATGATGATCAGTAATATGAACATTGATTACAGAGGAAGATCAATCACTGGGGAAAACAGCACAGAAAAGTACCTGTCACTGGCATATCCATCACAAAGGATTGCCAGCCACTGGGGCACATGTTATATAGAAGGGACAGTCACTGTAGCATCCACCACAGAAAAAGCCTATTCATAAGGGAACCCATTACAAAGGAGTTCTGATAAACGTGACAACCACCAGAAAGGAGATTCAGTCACTACAGAAGCACACAAATGAGTGTCACTCACTGAATAACACATCACATTGGATGATCAGTTACTGGGGCACCAATTATGGAGAAAACCCAGTGAGTTGCATACCCATACAGCAAATGGCTAGTCCTTGAGGAAACTATTATGGAGAAGGGTCAATCACTGGGGCAACAATCACAGAGGAAGCCAGTTAATAATAGGGCTCCAAGTAACTGCACCACTGCCTAAAACGAAAAAGTTGGGGGCACAGTTACTGATATTCCTATTTTTAGGAAGGCCTAGTTACTGGGACACATATTACAGTGGAGGGCTAGTCACTAGGTCACTCATTACAAAGGAGGACAAATCATCGGGGGCACCATTCACTGAGGATGCCCAGTTACTGCTACACCCATAATGAAAAAGGGCTAGTCACCGGAGCAGTGGTTGAAGATTACAGCTAGTCACAGGGGCACACATCACAGAGGAGATCAATCACTGGGGTATTTCCCCAGAGGCTGGCCAGTCACTGGGGCATCCATAACAGAAGGTCAATCATTGTGCTATGCATAATATAGGAGTATCAGTCACTGAGACATCTATCACAGAGGAGAGCAAATGACTGATACACCCAAAGCAGAGACGGGCCAGTCACTGTGGCACCCATTTCAGAGGATGTGCTGTCAGTGGGGCACCCATTACAAAGGAGGGTCATTGATGGGAGGACCAATTACAGAGGTGGATCGGTTATGAGAGCACCTCACAGAGAAGGGCTGGTCACTGGGACACTCATGACAGATGAAATCTGTGTAACTGTGGAACCCATAACAGAGGAGAACCATCACAGGAGCACCCATTAGAAAGGATGGTCAGCCACTGGGACAACCAACTTAGAGAAGAGACAGTCACTGGGGCACCCATCAATGAGGAAAGTCATTTACTGGAACACCAATCACAGACAGGTTAGTCAGTAGGGCACCCATTACATAGGAGATTCAGTCATTTGGTCAATAATCACTGAGAAGGTCCAATCAATGAGGCACACTTTATCTCAGAGACCCAGTCACTGTAACAGAGATCACAGGAAACATAGACATTTGGGTGCCCAGACACAGAGGAGGATTGTCACTGGGAGAGTTTTTACAGACAAGGTCCAGTCATTAGGGTACCCATCTCTGAGGAAGACCATTCATTGGGATATCAATTTCAAAGGAGGGCTTGTCAGGGGGCAACCATTGTATAAGAGGACCAGTTACTGAGACACCCATCAAAGTAGAGAGTTAGTCATTAGGGCCCCCATTATGAAGAAGGACCTGTATCTGGGGCAGCTATCATTAGAGCCTCATACTGGGCTCATACAATTAGAGCCTCATACTGGGGATCCCATTATAAAAGAGGACGAGTTACTGAGCCACTCATCACAGAATTGGGACAGTCACTGATGCATCCGTTATGGGGGCGGTCAATATACCGGGGAAACCATCACAGAGGAGATCCAGTCACTAGGACACTCACCACGGAGACGGCTAATCACTGGAGCACCAATCGCAGATGGGTACTACTCCCTAGGTCATCCATCATAGATGAAAGCTAGTCACTGGATCACCCGTCAAAGATAAACCATATTCACTGAGGCACATATCACACAGGAGGCCTAGTCACAAATGCACCATTCACAGAGCAAGGCCAGTCACAAGGGCACCCATGAGTAGGAAGATCAGTAATTGAGTCAACCATCACAGAGGACGGTAAGTGACCAGGGCACCCAACACAGAGGAGGGAAAACATCGAATCACCCATCATAGAGGAGGCCCAATCACTGTGGCACCCATTAAATGGAGGGTCAATCACTGGGACCTGGAACACAGAGAAGGACCAGTCACGAGAGCATCCATTAGGGAGGACTCCCAGTCATAGGGATACCCATCAGAAAGCATATCTAGTCACTGAAGAACTCATAATAGAAGTGGCCAAGCATTGGGGTACCCATCATAGATGAAGGCCAGTCACTGAGGATCCAACAGAGAAGAGTCAGTCACTGCAGTACTGATCACAGAGGGGGGACATTTAATGAGGCACCAAATATAGAGAAGAAACATTCACTGAGGCACCCATAGAAGAATAGGGGTAGTCACTGTGACATGAATCACTGAGGAGACCCATTCACTGGGGGCACTCATAACAGAGGATGGCCAGTAACTGAGGCACAAATCCCTGAGGTGGATTAGTTACTGGAGCACCCATAATTGAAGAAGACTAGTAACGTGGGCACATATTATGAAGGAAAGTTCATCATGGGGCAGTGAACACAGAGAAAACCTATTCAGCTAGGCATCCATTATGGTGGAATACTAGTCACTGGGTTACCCATTTTAATGGAGGCCCAGTCACAGGGACATCTATCACAGAAGAGAACCAGTCACTGGGATACCTCACTCACTGGGGCATAGATCATAGGTGAGTGCAAGTCACATAGGCATTCATCAGAGAGCAGAGTTAGTCACTATGACATGTATGATAGAGGGGCACACATCACAGAGAAGGCCCAGTCACTGGATCATCCAAAATAGAGGAGTGCTTGCCATGGGAACCCCATTAGAAAGGAAGGCCAGTCAATGAGTGACCCATCACAGAAGAGTGCTACTCACTAGTTCACCTGTCACAGAGGAGGGTTAGACACTGGGACACACATCACAGAAAAGAAACAGTCACTGAGCAATTTTCACAGAGGATAAACCATCAATGATACCCCCATCACAGAGGGGGGCCAGTAACCCATCCCAGAGTATGGTCAGTAACTCGGACACCCCTTAAGAGAAGAGTCAGCCACTGGTCATCAATCACAGAGGAGGGCCAGTCAAACAGTCACCCATCCCATTGGAGGTCTAGTCCCTGGGACATCCAAAGGAGAATAGCCAGTCACTGGGACACTGTTCACAGAGGAGAGGTAGTTACTGGGACATCCATGACAGATGAGGCCCAATCACTGGAGCACCCATCTTAGAGAAGGCCTGATCACTGCGGTACCCATTAAAAAGGTGGGTCCATCAGTTTGGTACCATTAGTAGAAGGGCCAGTCAATGGGCCACTGACTACAGAAGAGGGCCCAAAACTGGGCAACCATCTCAAAAGAAGCCCTGTCACGGGGCACCCATCAAAGAGAACTTGGCACTGGGACATCCATTACAAAGGAGGCCCAGTAACTGGGACACCTATCCCAGGGTAGGACTAGTTACTGGGCAAAGATTACAGAGGTGTGCCAGTCACTGGGAAATTGATCACATAGAAAGCCATTACTAGGACACTCATCAAAGAAGCCTATTCACTGGCTACTGTAAGGTAGTAGAACAAGTCCCTGGGTCAAACTTCACAGAAGAGGAACAATCATGGAGGCACCCATCACAGAAGAGCCAGTCCTTGCAGCACATATCAGAGAGGAATGCCAGTCATTGAGGACCCCATCACAGATGAGGATCAGTCATGGGGTCACCCAATGGGAGCTGCTCAGTCACTGGGGATCCAAGTTCAGAAGAGGGGCAGTAACAATGGTAGCCATCACAGTGCAGGTAAAATCAGACTAGTACCCAGCATAGAAGAACATTAGACGTGGGAAAATGTCAGAAATGGAGACCAGTGTCTTGGGTACCCATCAGGCGAGTCACTGGGGAACTAATGATAAAGGAGACACAATACCTGGAGCATCTACAAAGAGGAAAGCCAACCCCAGGAACACTCATCACAGAGGAGAACAAATCACTGGGGCACCCAAAACAGAGGAGGACTTACCACTGGGAAACCATCTATGAAGGAGATTCAGTTACTGGAATATCCATGACAGAGAATCAACAATAATTGGGCCACCTATTATGAAGAAGGCCAAGTGAATGTGACACCCATCACAGAAGAGGGCTAGTTACTGGGCCATCCATTATATATGAAGGTGAATCACTGTGGCAGTGAACACAGAGGAGGCCTAGACATTCGGGTACACATTATGGAAAAAGCCCAGTAACTGGGACTTCCTTCACATTGGAGGGTCTGTCATTGGGACACCAAATATGGAGGAGGACCAGTTAGTGGAACATCAATCACAGAGGAAGGCTACCGCGGTGGAAGCATTATGAATGAGGGTCAGCCACTGGGCACTAAACACAGAGGAGGCAGAGTAAGTGGGTATGCATTATAGAGGAGGCTCAGTCACTGGGAAACATATCACAAAGGACGGCCAGTCAATGGGGCACATTGTATGTAGGAGGCCCTGTAACTGGAACACCCATCACAGAAGGGGGCCATTATGGAGGAAGACCAATCATTGTGGTAAACATTATGTATGAAGTCCAGTCATTGGGCACCAATCACAAAGTAGAGAAATTCACTGCAGCACCCATAATGGAGGAAGGCTAGTCACTGGGGCCCAGATATGGAGGAGGCACTTTCAGGGACTTATTACAAAGAAAAGTCAGTCACTGGGGCAACCATCAAAAAGGAAAGCGAGTTACTGGGGCACCCATTTTGGAGGAAAGTTTGTCACTGGGACAACCATCAAAGATGAAGGCCAATAACTGAGATATCTATCACAGAAGAGGGCCAGTCACTGGGGCACCCATTAGGAGTAGCTTAGTTACTAGCGCTCCAGTCATAGGAGAGTCATTAACTGAAATAGCCATTACAGAGGAGACAAAATCAATCTTGAACCCAGTATAGAAGGACATAAGTCACCTGGAGATTTTTCACAGATAAGAGTCAGTTACTGGTGCACGCATCAAATAGAAGAACCAGTTACTATGGCAATAATTAGAGAGGAATTACAGTAACTGGGGCATCTATCAAAGGGCACAGTCAGTCACTGAGACAGCCATCACAGAAGAGGGCTAGTCATGGGACACCAATTATGGAGGAGGCCCCATTACTGGATCACCAATAACCAATGAAAACTGATCAATGGGTCACCATATTTGAAGGAATAAAATCACTGGGGCACCAGTCACAGAGAATGCCCAGTCAATGAGGCATCCATTATGAAGGAGAGCCAGTCACAGTTAAACTCATCAAAGAGGAGGACTAGTCACAGGGCACCTATCATATGTGAAGGCCAGCCACTGGGACAGTATTTAACAGGGAGACCAAGTCGCTGAAGCACACTTTATGGCAGATAATCAGTCACTGGGGCATTCATCACAAAGTAGGGACGGTTTGGGGATACCCATTGTTGAGTAGGCCTTCAAAATTGGGCACTCATCACAAAGGATGGTTATTCTCTGCACTACCATAATGGAGGAGGTTCCAATTACTGGGCACCAATCACAAAGCAGACTCAGTATTTGAGACACCGCTATGGAGGATGGACAGTCACAGGGGCATCAGTGTGGATGAGGCCAGTAACTTATGCATCAATCACAAAGGAAGGACAATAATCAAGGCAATCATCACAGAGGAGGAGGAGTTACTAGGGCATCTATTTTGGAGGGTACCATTCACTGGTACCCATCAGGAATGTGGAGTCATCCCTGGAGCACCAATTTTGGAAGAAAGCTAACCACTGGGACAACCATCACAGATGAGAGCCAGTCACTGGAGTACCCATCACAGAGGACAGACAGTTACTGGGGCATCAATCACAGAACTGGGAAAGTCACTATGACAACCATAACAGTGGAGGGACAGTCACAAGGGCATGCATCACAGAGGAGGTATAGTCACTGATTGAAAGGACATAACATGGATTTAATATTCCCATTAAGCAGTCATTTTAACATTGTCTAATTCACATTCTTTTTAGCAGTTAACTCACCCACTAATCAATAGCCAAGGACAGGACATGTTTCTCAGAGTTAATTATGGATAATTGTTTTACAACCGACTTCCTAGCTAGCTTTGTACAAATGGACTTTTTTATCAGTTAGTTGCCTCCACCCCTAGCCAAAGTTAACCTAGTCAGTCCTTATTGACTTCATGACACAGGCCTACTCCAACACCATGGAAGCAATCATGTGATGAAATTTAATCCATCACCTGACATTAGCATCTGCCCTTACCTACTCTTCGTGATAACATGGTGCATACCACCCAATCACCTTAATTAACATCCTATATCAAAGGGAAGTACTGAAAGGACTCAACAATGAGTAGTCAGGAACACAGCCTTACTTGACTCTGGTGTAACCATGTGCTTTTTCACCTATGGTCGTTGCCATGTTTCCTAGTTTTGGCCCCTACCCTATCTTAGAGAGATGAATATCCTCTTTCCCTCTCTCTGTCATTTACTTTCTGAATAAATTATATTTTTAATCTACTTTTTGTGCAATGCATTGTCTCTTTCTCGTGGCACCTGATTGCACACCAGACTTCCACACCATGGCAGACCTGATCTAGCATCATGATGACCCACTCAGAGTGTGACCTAAGAGAGGGTCACCCATAAAAAAAGGAGGGCATATCACTGTGGCACATATCACAGAGTAATGCCAATCTCTGAAGCAACTATCCTGCAGAAGGGACAGTCACTAGGAGTCTCATTACAGAGACTAGACACTGGGGCACCCATCACACAAGATTTCCTGTCAAGGGGACACATATCACAAAGGAGGATTAGTCACACAGGCATCCATTATTGAGGGAGCTCAGTAAGTAGGAAGACCATCACAGAGGAGGAATTGTCACTGGGGCACCAATCAGAGGAGACCAAGACAAAGGGGCAACCATAATGGAGGATGGCTAGTAACTGACCCTATTACGGAAGAGGCACAGTCACTATTGTACCCATTATGGAGGACACCCAATCAATGGGGCGATTATCACAGAGGAGAGCCAGTCACTGGGTACCCATCACAGAGGCGAGCCAGACATTGGGTATGGACCACAAAGGAGGGTCAGTAGGGTACCCATTATGAATAAGGACCAGTCACTGATGCACGGATCACAGAGCAGATTCAGTAATGGGGGCATCCATCACAGATGCATACTAATCACTGGCACATATATGAAGTAGAGACAGTCACTTATGCACCAATCACCAAAGCAGTTCGTCACTTGGGGCATACCACAGAGGAAGGCGAGTCAATGGAGCACCCATTTTAGAGAAAGAACATTCACAGGTACAGACATCACAGAGAAGGGCGAGTCACTGGGACGCCCATAAGAGTGTAGGGTCAGTCTCTGGTGCACCCATCACAGAGTAGGCCAGCAACTGGGGTACCCATCACAAAAGATAGCTAATCACAGAGTCACCAATTTTGGAGGAGACTCTGTCAATGGGGCAAATATCACAAAGGAGGGCTGGTCACTAGGGCATCCATTATGGATGAGAACTATTCGACTGGGCACCCATCAGAGAAGAGTCACAGTCACTGAGGTACCTATCATAGAGGAGTACCAGTCACTGGGCACCCCAAAATGGAGGCCCAATCACTGGGCTACACCTCACTGGGGAAGGCTAGTCCCATGGGCATATATCAAAGAGATCATACAGTCACTGAAGCACCCATCACAGAGAAGGGCAAGTCAGTGGAGAATCCATTAGAAGGAGGATACTTCACTGGGACTGCAACAAGCAACTATACATTCAGTTTTCCTCTTCTTTTTCCAGAGACATGCTGCCCAGTGGAAATCAGTGTATTCATCAGAGAGTGGGCAATTCGCCTACACACCTACATTGATGCTCAGCTGTTGAAGTCTTCAATGTTATGTGTATAGCTGCACTATAGGTAAAATTTCAGCAAGGCCGATATCAGAATTTATTTAAATCATAGTGAGAAATAAACAACTAAACAGCTCTTTTTAAATTTGCTGCTGACAGGTGGCCTATGAATCCACCAATACAGTTGGCAGAATAGTGTACAGAGTAACATCACGCTTTTTTCATTTATTTATTTATCTATTAATATGTTTGGAAGTAATTGCAACACTTTCACAAAGGAAGAAAACTTCCAAATTGTCTTTGAAGGAGTTGAAATAAATTCTAAGATGTTCTAGTCACATTAAAGAGAAAATATTAATCTGCATGTTGTAAGTTTCTTGGCTAAATACATAAGAGAAGGTGGTGTGATTATGTGTGTCCGTTCAGGGAAAAATACATGATGGGACTTCAGTTTAGTCAAAATCCTGCTCTGGTATTCTCTTGCCAGAAAAGTGTTTCGCTGGACAATACAGTTCCTTGAACTTACCAGGAAACACCTGCATGCTACCTACTTCGGGAATGAGGATATTCTCAAGGCTCTATGAAGAGTTTAAACTCATGCCCTTTACTCTAAGTGCAGTTTTGGCCTCTAGGTTAGTCATTCCTGTAACTAATTAAGGCAATCCCATGGTATTTAACACTACACATTGTGTTGTTTCAGTGATTGAAATCTGTGAAACCTCAAACAATGGTGTTAGGTAAATTTTGTGAAAGAGCAAAGAGAATCTCATTCTTTCTATGGAAGCTATGAGGAGAGACCAAAGTATTTTATGAAAAATAAAATAATTTGTATATTGGGGGCTAGAGTATTATGATTATTTCATGAGTGTCACAATAGAAATCACTTTTACCAAAAAGCAAGTTAAAAAGTGTTTTGCTCTTCATGACCACGATTTAAGTAGCCAAGTGGCAAAAAATGCATTATGCATAATGTAATCAAATTGCATACATACATAGGCCTATGTTAAATTGTGAAAGGCTTCAATATTATCAGATATCAACATTTTCTTAAAACATATGAAGAAATAAAATAAAACAATCCAACGTGGTTTCATCCATTTAAACAGTTTATAGTAAAACCTATTGAGTGTAACACCACACTCTTTTTTGTTTTACTTATTTATTTATTTGAAGTAAGTGAAGTAAGTGAAACACTTTCACGAAGAAAGGAGATTGCCAAGTATTTTTTGAAGGAAGGCTAAAGAAATTCTACACTACTATTAGAGATGTTAAAGAGGAAACACAAAGGTGCATGTGGAAAATCTCATGGCATAATATAAGATGGTATGTGGTGTGATCTTTTGGGTCAGTTCATGGAACAAAGCTTAGTGGACACCTATAAAGTAAAAAGCCTGTTATCTTGCCATAAATGTGCTTTGGTGGGCAATAGATTACATTAAGATTAAGAAGAATCACCTGCACGATACCTATTTCTGAACCTAATTGGAGGTTGTCACTTTATTATCACTTGATTCTGAATCTAGGTCAAAGAAAACAAAATCTGAAGAAATTAAGGTATGCTCAGGGCTGCATGAGAGTTAAACACTCATGCCCTTTCACTGCAGCTAAAGTCTCCAGATTATTTCGCTCCTGGAATTAACCCAGGCAAGACCTGAAAATTTAAGACTACACATTACTATGTTTCAGGTATTCCAATATGAAAATTTTCAAATTAAGTTGTTAGGCCAATTTACACAAAATTTCAAAAAGAAGGTTCTTCTCAGTATGAAAGCTATGAGGAGAGATCTCAGCACCTATGGAAACAGGGTTTTGAGTCCAGGTCTAGAATTTTATGATTATTTTGGTTCACAAAAGGAAGTTCTTTTATCAAGAAGCATTTTTTTCTCTTCCTGTCCCAGAGTTGTGTTACCCAGTGCTAATCAGCGAATTCATTGGAGAGTGACAATGTTGCCTGCAAACCCACATTAATGCTAATTGTTAAAGGCTTCCACCTTATCCTTTTAGCTTCACTCTAGGTAAGAGTGTGGCAAAGCAGATATTAGGATTTCTTTAATCATAGTGAAAAAATAAAGTAATAATATTTTACTTTTATTAACCACTGAAAATTGGCAGATGGATACACCGATTCAAGCAGTTTGCAGTGTAGCTTAATGAGTCTAACACCACACTATTTATTTATGTATTTATGTATTCATTTATGTGAATATAACTGAAGCATTTTCACATAGAAAGGAGATTGTCAAGGTTCCTTTGTAGGAAGCTGGGAGAAAAGCTTTGATATTTGCTGTGGCATGAAAGAGAAATCACAAATGTGATTGTCAAAAGAAATAATGGAATGCAGTGTGATCATTTGTGTCAATTCTGGGAGCAAAGCATGGTGAGAATTCAGAAAAGTGAAAAACTTTCTATGGTGTTATTTTGCCATATGAGTGCTTCACTGGGAAATAGAGATCATTAGACTTTGAGAGAAACATCTGCATTTTACCTACTTCTATGCAAATTGGAAATTCTTTCTTAATTAACTCAGAATACTGAATCTAGATCAAAGATAAAAAGTCAGTTGAAACCAAGGTCGGCTACTGGTTCCATGAAGAATTAAAAATCGTACCCCTTAATGGGAGCTTAAGGTTCTAGATTATTTCACTCATTGTGGTAATTTAGGCAACACTATTTTACTTAACACTATACATTGCATTTTTCCAGAGATCAAAATACATTAAAACCTAAAGTTTCTATTTCAATTTTGTATAAGTACAAAGATAAGTTCTTACCCTGTGGAAGCTATGAGGAGAGAACACAATTCCACAATCCCACAAGGAAACATGATTTGTTAACAAGGGGCTAGAGGGTTATGATTATTACATGGTGTTCACAATAGAAAGAACTTTTAGCAACAAGCATGTCCAATGTAGTTTTTTTCTTACTGTCTTAGAGATGTGTTCCTCAGTGTTAAATAATGCACACAGCTGAGAGCAGCAAAGTAATTTACAAATGTAACTTATAAATTTATGATGATGCTAACCTCCTAAAATGTTCCACAATATCTGTGGAACTTGACACAAAGTAACAGTTTGGCAAAGCAGGTATCAGAATTTCTTTAAAGCATACTATGAAAATAAATAAACTAAAACAAAATCACCAGGTTTTTCCTGCATTTGATGCTGACAGGTATCAGATGGAACCACCTATTCTATGAGTTTGAAGTATAACCCAGTGATTCTACCCACTCAATCTTTTAAAATTTATTAGTTTATTTAGCGGTTCATGTATTTAAAATTCAGTAAAATATTTTCACAAATAAAGGAGATTGTCAAATTATCTTTCAAGGAAGCTTAAAGAAAACCTATGATGTTCCCAGTGACTTCAAACAGAATATACAAATATTCATGCTGGTATAATCTTGAAGATATAAATAAATAACAGAATGGGGTACAATCTTTTGTGTCATTTGGAAAACAAAGCATGGTGGGAGACCATAAAAATCAAGCAGCTGCTCTTGATTTCGATTCCCTGAAGAGTGCTTCACTGGTCAATAGTGATTATTAGGCATAAGATGAAACACCTGCATGCTGCCTTCTTCTGGCCTTAATAGGAGGCTGTATCTTAACCATCTCAGGAGGCCAAATCTACGTCAAAGGTGAAAAAGGCCAAATAAACTAAAACAGACCCACAGTTCCATAAAGAGTAATAACCACATGACTGTTAACTGCAACCTAAGACTCTAGGTTATTTCACTTCTGGTATTTAATTAGGCAAACCCATAGTATTTATGGCAACACATTGAATTTTTTCAGGGATTTCAATACTTGAAACCCCAAACAAGGTTGTTAGGTCAATTTTTTTTTGTAGAACTATAAAAAGAAGATTCTTCTCCATATAGAAACTATGAGGATAAATCACAGTTCCTGAACGAAATAGGATTTGTATCCTAGTGATTGGAGTATTATTTTTTCACAACAGGAAGAACTTTTAGCAGCATACAATTTCAAATGTAGTTTTTCTCTTCTTGTCTCAGAGACATGTGGCCTTTTGGTAATCAGTGCATCAACTGCAGTGTGGAAAATAGACCTACAACCCTACATTGATGTTAACCTGTGAAAAACTTCCACATTATCAGTAGAGCTTTACACTAGATAAGAACTGGCAAGGCAGACATCAGGATTTCTTTGAAATTTAGCCAGAAGATAAAATAAGTTAAAGTAATCAGGTTTTGCCTAAACTTTCTAGTGAAAGGTGGCACATGACTCCATCCATTTGAACAATTTGCAGTATATCCTACAGGGTCTGACACCCCACTCTATTTGTTTATTAATGTATTCATTATTTCTGCACTTATCTATTTATATATTTGGAAATAAGTGAAACACTCTTACAAATAGAGCAGATTGCACAAATAAATTTGAAGTAAGCTGAGAGAAAATTTAAGATGTTCCCAGTGGCAAAAGAGAAAACAAAAAAGTTCATTTTGGAAGTCTCTTGGCGAAAACATAACTATACTTCATGTGACCATTTGTGTCATTTCAGAGAACAAAGAGTGCTGGGGCTCCAACAATGTTAAAATATTACTCTGGTGTTTTCTCGCCAGAAAAGTGCTTCTCTGGACAACAAAGATTATTATTCTTTAGGAGAAATATCTCCATGCTACTTATCTCTAGACTTTATTGTAGATCTGTTCCCCAGAAGGTTGATTATGGCTCTAAGGTTTAAAAAATGTATGCAGAAATAAAGATAAGCTCAAGAATCCATCAGGAATTTAAAATCATGTATTTTACTCTAACTGCAGCTTAAGGGTCTGTATTATTTAATTCCTGGAATTAACTTAGGCATGCTTATAGTATCCAAGACTATATATCGTGATGTTTCTGGTATTGAAACATGTGAAACATAGCCAGGCTCGGTAGCTCAGCCTGTAATCCCAGTGCTTTGGGAGTCTGAGGTGAGTGGATTGCATAAGCCCGCGAGTTCAAGACCCGCCTGGACAGCGAGACCTCATCTCTACAATATATCAAAAAATCAGCCGGGTGTGGTAGTGCATGCCTGTAATTCCAACTACTTGGAAGGCTGAGGCGGAAGGATCGCCAGACCCCAGCAGGCGAGGCTGCGGTGGCCAGGAGCGGCCACTGCACTGCAGTCTGGGTGACCAAGTGAGACTCCAACTCAAAAAAAAAAAAAATTAGCCGGATGTGGTAGTGCACACCTGTTGTTCCATCTACTTGGAAGGCTGAGGCAGAAGGATTGCCAGAGCCCAGCATGTCATGGATGCAGTGGACAGGAACAGCTACTGCAATCCAGTCTGGGTGACAGAATGAGATTCCAACTCAAAAAAAAAAAAAAAAGAAATATGTGAAACCCAAAACAAAGTTGCTAGGTCAGTTTTGTAAAGACACAAAGAGAACGTCATTCTCCCTATTGAAATTATGAGAAAACATTACAGTCCCTCATGGTAACAGTTTTTAAAAATCAGGTGATATGGTTTTATGATTATTTCATGGGATTCACAGAAGAAAACATTTTAAACAACAAGCAAGTTAAAACTTAGTTTCTTTCTTCCTCTTATAGAGATAATTTTTCTAGTTGTAATCAATGAATTCATTGGAGAGAGGAAAAATCGCATACAAATCTACATAGATACTAAACAGTTAAAGGCTTCCATATTATCTGTGTAGCTTCGCTCTAATTAAAATTTGGCAAATCAAATATCAGGAAGTCCTTAAAGAATAGTGAACAAAATACAATAACAAACTTAGTTTTTCCATTTTGCTATGGACAGGGTGCAGACAGATCCATCAGTTTATAGTATAACTCACTGAGTCTAATACTACACTCTTTGATTTGTTTACCAACTTATTTATTTGGAAGTAAATAAAACATTTTCCCTAAGAAAGAATATTATCTTGATGCCTTTGAAAGATGCTGAAAGAAATATACAGATATTCCTTGTGACATTTAAGAAAACATACCAGGACTTCTGGCAAGATGGTGATGTGGCAGCGTGGTCTGTGAGACCCTCTATGCTCTCTCCTGGGGGATGCAGCTAACATCATCAGCAGCTTGCTCTTCACATGGAGCTCAGCCGCATCCACCACTCAAACATCACGGTAGTCTGGGTGGCTGCTGCAGCCACAGACACCACCACCATGGCCATTGCCCTGCCCATGCTTGACGTTACCCATGACTTCAGACCGTGAAGCCCCCACAAGCATAATCCACTGAGACAGCCACCACCATCACTTCTGTCACACCCCACTTCTCACCCAGAGCAGGCTGGTGGAGCTTTTTCTGTGTATTGTGAGATGGCTGCTGCCACTGCTTCTACCATTTACCTGCTGCCTTCCATCCTGGGTGCCCTTGACTTCTGCCTTGCCTGGTCTGTGTTGACTTGCAGGCTTCAGCAACTGCAGATAAAGATCAACTGGAGTGGTGAGATATCATCACCTGCTGGGGATCTAAGGTAACAACATCACAATAGGAAAGAGAGAAGCCCTTCCCCCTTGATAAATAGACACAGTCCAGATCTGAGTGATAGACTGGGCAGGGAGCCCAGATCTGAACTGCCCTTCACAGCAAGCCAGGGGCAACTGACCCTAACTATGAACAAAACTACCAACCTGCAAAGACAGCTAAAAATCAGAACTGAAAGGATATTGGACTTAAAGGAAAAGTCTCAGAGTGTGCTTGATTGGTTCTGTTAGTTTAGTGACTTTGTTCTATTCCTTTTCTTTTGTTCTTTTTTATTTTTCTGCAAACCCCATCTTTATATAGAGAAACAGCACACTAATAAGGAGGTTGGTTGGCTTGTACATTAGCAACATTATATGTTTTATTTTTTTCATATGGTTGTTGGTTAAATTGTAGTCATCATGGTTATTGTTTTTCTTTTTATTTGTTTCAGTCTTTGTGTCTTTCTTCATTTGTTAGTTGGTAAGCTGCTAACTCCTCTCTCTCCCCACCCCTACTGCCTGCTCCATTCTCTTCCTGCTGTTAGCCTCTTTTTCCTTTAAGGGAGTAAACCTGCAACCTCACTGCATGTACAGATTCCAAGTCAGTGGGAAGTGGGTTTTAATTATCCATACACCTGTTGGCAGATACCAGGATTTGCAGATAGATTATGAATCACAACTACCCCCTTAATTAAATCTCAAAACAACACGAAAATACCCCAACCTACAGTCAAACTTCAGAATTGAACAAAGCAAGAGAATGTACATAAGGAAAAATAGGAGATTGAACAAACAGAAGTAAAAGCATCCCTTTCACCCCTTAATAGCAAAATTAAAGAAAAAGAGAAAGTGGAGGGAAGGAAAAAGTAGGGAGGAAAAATTTCACAAATAAAGAAAAACCAAAAGAAGAATTGAGATATCACACCGACCCCTGGAAGGTCAGACACTAGGAAAACAGAGTTCGGAATATAAACAATAAAGAGCCCCCAGTGACTGGTTACATGCAATAAACCCAGATATCAAGACATTAATAGAGAGTATAAAAAATTGAGGAGAGACAAGAGGAAAATAGAAAGAAGCTGATGACAGAAATAAGAGTAGTAAAGCATACTGTGATGGAAATAAACATCAAACTATTAAGCATGGAAAGCCAAATTAGCCAAGCAGAAGAAAGAATCTCAGAATTTGAAGATCAAAATACAGAACTGTCAAAAACATAGAAATGAAGCTTTAAAAAACAGAACAAAACGTTCAAGAGATTAATGATAATTTCAAGAGACCTAACTTAAGAGTAATTGGAATTCCTGAGGCAGAGAGAGACAGGCCACACACTGGAACAAACATTTCATGAAATCATTCGAGATAACTTCTCTCATCTCATCAATGATACAAAACTTCAAACACAAGAGATCCAGAGACCACCTGAAAGACACCAAATGAGAAGACCAACTCCCGACACATAGTAATTCGCCTAAACAAACTAGGTATAAAAGAAAAAATTCAAAAGGCAGCAAGAGAAAAAGGTCAGACTCCCTATGAGGGAAGACCAATTAGAATAGCAGTGGATTTATCTACAGAAACACTCCAGGCTAGGAGAGCTAGGGGCCCTATCTTCACAGTTCTAAAAAATATACAATTTCAACCGAGAAAAACATACCCAGCCAAGCTAAGCTTCATCAGTAAGGTAGAATTAAATTTTTTTCCTAGATTTCCAATCCCTAAGAACCTATGCTGCCACCAGACCACTTCTACAAGAAACACTTAAGAAAGTATTAAACACAGAAGGAAAAAAGTACAACAACGTTCTTCAAAAAAGTACAGGAAACAGGTTAAAAAAAAAAAACATGAACCAACTCCAAAACCAAAAGAAAGAAAACAAGCAAACAGGAACAACATCAACAATTCTGTTAGAATCTTATGATAGGTATCAACTCTCACATTTCAATAATGAGCCTGAATGTGAATGGACTAAATGCACACTGAAAAGACATAAAATGGAAAAATGGGGATAAAATAGCACCAGGAAACAATTTATTGCCTTCAAGAAACTCACCTCACTAGAAGGGACACTCACAAAGTTAGAGGATGGGAAAAACATTTTCAGGCAAATGGAACAAAAAAGAAAGGAAGAGTCATGTTCTTAATCTCAGAAAAAATACCCTTTAAGCTATCAAAAATTAAAAAGATATAGAAGGCCACTACATTATGAAAAAAGGTTCAATTCATCATTCAGAAATATCCCTCCTAAACATGTGTGCACCCAACATAGGAGCACCAAATTTCATAAAGCAGTTTCTAGGTAAACTCAGAAAAAGATATTGACTCTAACACTGTCATAGCTGGAGACTTCAATACTCCACTCACAACCCTAAACAGATCATCAGGACAAAAAATCAGAAAGGAGATCCGGAACCTCAATGTGACTCTTGACCAAAAGGACTTAATTGATACTTACGGAACACTCCATCAGAAGACCACAGAGTGCACATTCTACTCATCACCGCATGGAATGTATTCTAAGATCGACCACATAATTGGCCATAAATCAAGCATAAGCAAATTTAAAAGGACTGAAATTCTACCATGCACCTTCTTGGACCACAGTGGAATAAAAGTGAACATTAACACCAACAAGGTCCCCCCAAAACCCACAAAGACATGGACACTAAACAGCATGATGCTAAACAACTCCTGGGTCAATGATGAAATCAAAACAGAAATCAAAATATACCTGGAAACAAGTGAAAATGAAGAAACATCATACTAAAATCTCTGGGAGGCCTTAAAAGCTGTAGTAAGAGGAGGATTTATGTCCCTAAAACACACATGAAGAAAATGAAAGGAACAAAAATTAACAGGCTAGCAAGCCTCCTAAGGAAGCTGGAAAAGCAAGACCACAAAACACCTAATTTCAGCAGAAGAATCTAGGTCACCAAAATAAAAGCCCAAATCCAGGACATAGAAGACAAAAAGATAATACAAAAAAATCAATGAAACCAAAAGCTGGTTCTTCGAAAGGATAAACAAGATCGATGGTCTCCTAGCTAGACTGGCCAAGAAAAAAAGAGAAAACACCCAAATAAGCAAAATCAGAAAGACAAAAAATGAAGTCACATCTGACCCTGAAGAAATACAAAAGATCATTAGAGACTACTAGGTACACTTATATGGAAACAAACTTGAAAACCTTAAGGAAATGGAGGACTTTCTGACATCACACAACCTACCTAGATTAGAACAAGAAGAAATTGAGACCCTAAATAGACCAGTAACAATCAAGGAAATTGACTACATAATAAGAAAACTACCTACAAAAAAAAAAAAAAAAGCCCTGGTCCAGATGGCTTTCCAGCAGAATTCTACAGGACATTTAAGGTGGAGTTGATACCAATCCTACTGAAGATATTCCAGGTGATTGAAAAAGATGTAACTATTCCCAAATCATTTTTCAAAGCCAACAACACATTGATACCCAAGCCAGGTAAAGATCCAACAAAGAAAGAGAACTACAGGCCAATATCTTTGATGAACATAGATGCTAAGATTCTCAAAAAGATCCTAGCAAACCGGATTCAACAATGTATCTCAAGAATCATCCATCATGACCAAGTAGGCTTCATTCTTGTGATGCAAGTCTGGATCAACATTTGTAAAACCTTAAATGTAATTAAATACATCAACAAATGCAAAACAAAACCACATGGTTATATCATTAGCTGCAGAAAAAGGTTTTGATAAAATCCAGCACCCCTTCTTGATAAAAACTCTCAAACATCTAAGCATATGGGGAACATACCTCAAAATAGTAAAAGTCTTCTATGAGAAACCCACAGCCAGCATATTCCTAAATGGACAAAAATTGGAACCATTTCCCCTGAAAACTGGAACAAGACAAGGATGTCCACTCTCTCCCCTCCTGTTCAACATAGTATTGGAAGTCCTGGCTCGAGCAATAAGAGAAGAGAAGGCAATCAGGGGTATCCAAATAGGAAAAGAGGAAGTCAAGTTATCTCTCTTTGCAGACGATATGATTGTGTACCTTGAAAACACAAGAGAATCTACCAAAAACCTCCTTACACTGATAAAGGCATTTGACAAATCTCAGGATACAAAATAAATGTGCAAAAGACAATCGCATTTCTTTACACCAATGATAAACAAACAGAAACCCAAATAAAAAACACAATTCCATTCACAATAGCCACAAAAAATAAAATACCTTGGCATCTTCCTAACAAGAGACATGAAAGACCTTTACAATGAAAACTACAAAACACTGCTCATAGAAATCCAAGATGACACAAACAAGTGAAAAAACATCCCATGCTCATGGATTGGAAGAATCAACATTGTGAGGAGGTCCATCTTACCTAAGGCAATCTACAAATTCAATGCAATACCCATCAAGTTACCAGCAACATTCTTCTCAGATCTAGAAAAACAACACAGGAATTCATATGGATACACAAATGTCCAAGAATAGCCAGAACAATCCTCAGCAAAAAAAAAAAAAAAAAAAAAAAAAACAGGTGGTATCACATTACCAGACTTCAAACTTTACTATAAAGCTACAATCATAAAAAAAACTTGGTATTGGTATAGGAACAGGCATATAGATCAATGGAATAGAATTGAGATTCCAGAAGCAAAACCTCAATTTCTCAGTCAACTCATCTTTGACAGAGCCTCCACCACCTACCACTGGGGATAGGAGAACCTATTCAGTAAATGGTGCTGGGAAAACTGGCTGACCACATGCAGAAGACTGAAACAGGACTCCTATCTATCCCCATACACAAAACTTAAC
>NW_007231251.1:49646-67254 GCF_000164805.1 Carlito syrichta | reverse complement strand
AAATCAAAACAACACTGAGATACCACCTAACTCCAGTCAGAATGGCGATTATCAACAACTCAAAAAATAACAGCTGCTGAAGAGGGTGTGGCAAAAAGGGAACACTTCTGCACTGTTGGTGGCAGTGTAAACTAGTGCAACCTCTGTGGAAAGCAGTGTGGCGATTCCTAAACGCTCTAAATATCAACGTCCTATATGACCCTGCAATCCCCCTACTGGGAATATATCCTGAAGAACTCAAATCACTCTATAAAAAAGTTACCTGCACACGTATGTTTATCGTAGCATTGTTCACAATAACAAGAACCTGGAAGCAACCAAGCTGCCAGAGGACTGTATTAAAAAAATCGTGGTACATATACACGATGGAATACTACACAGCCATGAAAAAGAACAAAATCATGAATTTCGCAGCAACCTGGATGGAACTCGAGTCTATAATACTGAGTGACCTCTCACAGAAACAAAGATTCGAGTATCACATGATCTCACTCATATAATGAACCTAGAACATCCAATGTAATACTATAAGAAAATGACTGACAGTAATGGGAAACTATGGGGGTGAGGGAGATGGGATTAACGGTAGCAAATATCTTTCTGGGAAAGGGGAAACACCTCTTATCAATAAGGGTGCCTGAACGAAACATATTTGTATACCTAACCCTTAACTGTACCCCACAGTATCATAAAAAAATTGATTATAAAAAAAGTGATACATATACACAATGGAATGATATGTAGTCATAAAGAAGGATAAAATTACGAACTTCACAGCACCTTAGATGAACTTAGAGTCTATAATATTGAGTGATCTATCACAGTAACAAAGATCTGAGTATCACATGTTTTCACTCATAAGTAGACCTTGAACAATTATCATAACACTATAAGGAAAGTATTGGCAGTAGTGGGAAACAGCAGAGTCGGGTGGGGGGTAGGGAGAGACGGCATTGGCAATAGTAGGAATCTTCTGGGGAAGGGGGGCACACCTCATCAACAAGGGTACCTGCATAGTCAACATTTTTAATCTAACCCTGAACTGTACCTCACATCTTTAAAATAAAAAAAATAAATTAAAAAACATAACAAACCAAATTGTATGCTAGAAATATGTTGAAGTAATAAAAAATGGTATGTTGTGTTATCATTGGTTTCAGTTCAGGGAAGAATGATTGGTAGTTTCCAACAATGTCAAAAAAACTCTGGAGTTCTTGTGCCAGAAAAGTGCTTTTCTGGGCATTAGAACTCATTAGACTTAAGGAGAAATACCTGGGTGTTATATATTTCTGGACTTAATTGAAAACTGTTTCCTCAACAGCCATGCTGCCCATCAAAAGAGGACTGGATTAAAAAAATGTGGTACATATACACGATGGAATACTATGCAGCCATATAAAAGAACAAAATCATGAATTTCGCAGCAACCTGGATGGAACTAGAGTCTATAATACTGAGTGACCTCTCACAGAAACAAAGATCCGAATATCACATGTTCTCACTCATATAATGGACCTTAAACATCCAATGCAATACTATACGAAAATGACTGACTGTACTGGGAAACTATGGTGGGGGGAGGGAAATGGGATTAACAATAGCAAATATCTGTCTGGGAACGGGGAAACACCCCATATCAACAGGGTGCCTGAATGAAACGCAATTGTATACCTAACCCTTAATTGTATCCCACAACTTCATAATAAAAAATAAATAATAAATAAATAAATAAAAAGAAAACTGTTTCCTCATTTTCTCAAGAGACTGAATCAAGGTCAAATGAAAAATGTCAGAAGGAATAAAAATAGGATCAATGCACCATGAAGAGTTAAAAACGTATGCCCTATAACTGAAGCTTAAGGTTCTAGACCATTTCACTCCTTAAATTAATTTAGGAAAGTCCAAAGTAATTTAGAATAGACGTTGCATCGTTTCTCGAATTAAAATAAGTGAAACTCCAAACAATTAGTTCCCATTTTGTAAAAATACAAAGAAATTATAATTCTCTCTAGGAAAGTTTTGAGGAGAGAAGAAAACTCATTTTGGAAACATTGTATCCTAGGAACTTGAATTTTAATACCATTACATCAGGTTCACAAAAGAAAGCATTTTTAGCCACAAGAAAGTTAAAATGTCATTTTTCTTTCCCTGTCCCAGAGACATGTTGCCCAGTGGTAATCAGTGTATTCATTGGAGATAAATTCACCTAATACTTACTTTGATGCTAACTTACTAAAGGCTTCCACATTATGTGTATAGTGGCACTCTAGGGAAGAGTTTGGCAAAGCCGATTTCAGAAATTATTTAAAGGATAGTGAGAAAATAATTGACTAATCTTTTCCTTCATTTGTCTCTTGCAGGTGGCAGATGGATCCACCATTCTAACAATTTGCTGTATATCTTGCTGAATCTAACACCACACTCTTTTTTCATTTATGTATTTGTTTATTCTTTTTTCTAATAATGTATTTGGAATTAAGTACATCACTTTCACAAAGAAAAGATTGCCACTTTTATTTTTAAGGAAACTGAAATAAATCCTAAGATGTTCCCAGTGACATTATAGGGAAACCCAAACTTGAAATACATAATAGAATGTGGTGTGCTCATCTGTGACAGTTTAGAGAAGGGTTGTGGAATACAAGCAAAGTAAAAACCTACCTTGGATTTCCCTTTCCAGAAATATGCTTCACTAGGCAATAGAGATCGTTAGTCTTAAGGAGAAACACCTGAATGATACCTATTTCTGGGCTTTACTGGAGGCTTTTTAATTGCCTCGGGAAGCTGAATCTGGGTCACAGGTAATAAAGCCTGCAGGGGTGAAGATATGCTCAAGGATTCATGATGACTTTAAACTCGTGGTCTTTTCTCTAACTGAAGCTTAATGCTCTAGATTATTTCTTTACTGGAATTAGTTTAGGCAAGCCCATAGTTTTTCACACTACACATTAAATTGTTCCAGTGATTGAAATATGTGAAACATCAAACAAATTTGCTTTGTCAATTTTGAAAAAGCATGAGACCTTCTTTCTCCCTATGGAAGCTAAGAGGAGAGAACATAGTCTCTTGTGGAAATATGAGTAGTGTATTTGTGGCTAGAGTATTATGAATATGCCATGGGCTTCACAAAAGGAAGCACTTTCAGCAACAAGTCAGTTAAAACTTAGTTCTCTCTGTCCTAGAGATGTACTTTCAAGTGGGAAAAAATATGTATTCCTCAGAAAGAGGCAAAATAGCCTACACACCTATATTGATGCTACTTTGTTAAAACTTTCCACATTTCCTGTGTTGAATAATTCTATGTTAGAGTTAGGCATATCAGATATTAGCAATTCCATTAAGCATAGAAGGACAAAATATATTGGTACCTGTTTTTTTCTTTTTAGTCATTGACAGTTGCTAGACCTATTCACCCATTTAAACAGTTTGTAGTATAGCCAACAGAGCATAATACTGTACCATTTGATTTATATATCTGTTTAACTATTAATGAATTTTAAAGTAAGTGCACTTTCAAAAAGAAATGAGATTTTGCCGGACTCGGTGGCTCAGTCTGTAATCCCTCTCCTTTGGGAGGCTGAGGTGAGTGGATTGCCTGAGCCCACGGGTTCGAGACCCACCTGGACATTGAGACCTCATTTCTACAATAAATCAAAAAATCAGCTGGGCATGCTAGTGCATGCCTGTAATTCTGGCTACTTGGAAGACTGAGGCAGAAGGATCGCCAGAACCCAGCAGGTTGAGGCTGCGGTGGCCAGGAGCGGCCACTGCACTCCAGTATGGGTGACAGAGTGAGATTCCAACTCAAAAAAAAAAAAAAAGAAAAGAAAAGAAAAAGAAATGAGATTTCCCAATTGCCTTTGAAGGGAGATTAAATGAAACCTAAATTGTTCTCAGTGATACTAAAGAGTAAACTAAAACGTACATGTTAGTAGTCTCTTGGTGAAGTACAAAATAGAATGTGTTGTCATCATTTGTGTCTGTTGAGGGAACAAAGTGTGATGGGACTCAAGAAAAGTCAAAACTTGCTCTGGAGAATCCTTGTCAGAAAAGTGCTTCATTGGGCAACAGTGATCATTAGGCATAAGGAGAAACACCTACGTGCTACCTACTTCTGAACTTCATTGGAGGCTGTTTTCTCATTTCCTAAGGAGCCTGGATCTGGGTCAAAGATGAAAGTCTGCAGAAGTAAAGATATGCTGAAGCCTCCATGAAGTGTTTTATTTATTCCCATTACTCTAATTATAGCTTAAAGTTCTAGATGATTTCGTTCCTGGAATTTATTTAAGCAAAGCAATATTATTTTATTTAACTCTGCACATTGTGTTGTTTCAGTGTTTGATCTTGATTAATATATCAAAGCCTCAAACAAAGTTGCAGTGACAGTTTTGTAAAAGTACAAAGAGAACATCATTCTCCTTATGGAAGTTATGAAGAGAAAATACAGTTCAATATAGAAGCATAATTTATATATTAGGAGTTACTATATTATAATTATTTCATGGATTCCACAAAAGGAAGCACTATTGGCCACAAGCAAATTAAACTGTAGTTTCTTTTTATCTAAGCGATGTGTTTCCAAAAGGTAAAAAACATCATTCATTGGAGAGTGGCAAAATCGCCTAAAAATTATGTTGATACTAATATGGTAAAGGCTTTCACATTATCTGTTTTGATTAACTCTGGCTAAGAGTTTGGCAAACCAGATATCAGTATTTTCATAAAACATAACGAGAAATAAAATAGAAAACATGTTTTTTCCTTTTTGTCATGGACAGGTGGAAGACGGATGCACTCATTCAGTTTGTAGTGTAAACAACTGAGTCTAAAACCACACTGTTTTTTCATCCACTTATTTACTTATCTATCCAATTAGGTATACGGAATTAAGTAAAGTACTTTCTCAAAGAAAGCAGATTGCCAAATTTCTTTTGAAGGAATATGAAAAAACCTAAAATGTTCTCAGTGACATTAAATAGAAAACACTAGCATGCATGTTGGTAGTCTCTTGGTGAAATACAAAATAAATATGGTGTGATAATTTGTGTCAGTTCAGGGAACAAAGAATGGTGGGACCTCAGCAAAGTCATATCCAACTCTGGATTTCCCTTGCCATAAATGTCCTTCACTGGGTAGCAGAAATCAATAGACTTGAGAAAAAACCTCTGTTCTACCTACTTCTCAGCTTATTTGGAAGCTTTTTCCTCATTGCCTCAGGAGGCTTAATCTAGGTCAAAGGTGAAAAAATCAGCACGAATAAAAATAGGCTTCATGAAGAGGTAAAACTCATGTCATTAATTTTAACTTTGTATTAAAGATGTGAAGTGCAATTCAGGGTTTGATATAAAAATGGCCATTTTATAGTTAAAGTGTGGCCCTCCCTTTCTTGAGAGTTTCCCACTACTGACAATCCCTTTCTTATACTATCATGATAATTTTCTCAGGTCCACTTATGGGTGAGAACATGGGGTACTCGGTTATTAGTTTCTATAATGGACCACAATGGATTGTAGATTATAAACCCATCCAAGTTGCTTTGCAGTTCATAATTTTGTCCTTGTTTTTGGCTGTGTATGTCCTTCTTAATGGCTATGTTTTCTGTCATGTTTATTTACCACATTTTTTATCCAGTCCTCTTTTTATGGGTAGTACGGTTGGTTCTATGTTTTTGCTATTGTGAATAATGCTGCAATAAACATACATATGCAAGTATATTTTTCATATAATGATTTGAATTCCTCTGGCTCTGTTCCCTGAAGGTAGATTGTAGGGTTTACACCTCACCAACAGTGTAGAAGTGTTATCTTTTTCCACAATTATTTCCAACATCTGTTGTTTTTTGAGTTATTGATGATGATCATTCTGACTGGAGTTAGTTGGTATCTCAGTTTGTTTTTAATTTGTATTTATTTGGTGACTAGTGAGGCTGAGCATTTTTTCACGTATCTTTTGGCTGCTCATACGTCTTCTTTTATGGAAGTGTCTATCCATATGTTTTGCTCACTTTTCAATATAACTGTTTTTTTTTTAACTTTTCTGCACATTTCAGTAACTTGTAGATCCTAGATATTATGCCTTTGTCAGATGTACAGTAGGCAAATATTTTTCCCATTTTTTGGGTTGCCTTCCCATTCTCTTGATGATTTATTTTGCTTTGCAGAAGTTTATCAGTTTAATGAGGTCTCATTTGTCTATCTTATTTCTTATGGTATGAGCATTTGGGATTTTGATCAGGAATTGGTTTCAGGTTCAATTTCCATAAGGGTGTCTCCTGAATTGTCTAAGGTTCTTATCTTTTCAGGTTTTACATTTAGGAACTTGATGATTTAGAGTTGATTTTGTGTATGGTGATTTGTAGGGGTCCAGTTTTAATCTTCTGCTGGCTTTTAGCCAGTTTTCCCAACATCATTTATTGAATAAGTTCACCTGTCCCCGGTGTTTATTAGTAGAGGCTTTGTTAATGATGAGTTTGTTGAAAAATTGAGGTTTTGCTTCAGGAATCTCTATTCTGTTCCATTGGTCTATATGCCTGTTCCTTTACCAATAGCAGGCTACAAGGCTGTTTTGATTATTGTAGTCTTATAATAAAGATTAAAATCTGGAATGTGATACCTTCTGCAACGTTTCTTTTAACGAGGATTGGTTAGGCTATCCGTAGACGCTTATGTTTCATATGAAATCCTGTATTATCATTTCCAGGTCAGAAGAGAATGCTGCTGATAATTAAGTGGGCATCGTGTTGAATCCATAGACTGCCTTTGGTAGGATGGACATCATAACAATTTTGATTCTTCCAATTCATGAACATGGTATATTTTTTCCACTTGTTACTGTCATCTTTGACTTCTTTGACCAGTGTTTGTAGTTTACATTGTAAAAGTCTTTCACCTTTCTGGTTAGGATGATGCCAAGGTATTTCATATTGCTTGTAGATAGTGTAAATGGGATTGTGCTTTTGGGGGTTTTTATTTATTGTTGGTGTATAGGAATGTGACTGTCTTTTGCATTTTTATTTTATACCCTGAGAGTTTTCTAAAGTTCTTTATAAGTACAAGGAGGTTTATGACAGATTTTCTTGGATTTTCAAGGTATAGAATCATGTTGTCTGCAAAGAGGGATAACTTAACTTTCTTTTTTTCCTATTTGGATACCTCTAATTTCCTTCTCCTGTCTGATTGATATTGCTAGAACTTCTAACACTATGTTGAACAGGAGGAATGGAGATGGGCAGCATTTTCTTGTTGTTCTTTTTTTTTTTCAGGAGAAAAATTTCCAATCTATATTTGTTTATCAGTATGTTGACTGTGGGTTTGTCATAGATGGCTGTATTTATTTTGAAATATATTTTGTCTTTGCCTAGGTTTTCAAAGGTTTTTATCTAAAAGGGATACTGGATTTGGCTGGAAGATTTTTCTGCATCTGATGATATAACCATGTGGTTCTTGTTTTGACGTCTGTTGATGTAACTAATTAAGTCTATGATCTTGTGCATATTGGACCAGGCTTGTAACCCTAAAATGAAACCTACTTGGTCACGTTGAATGATTTTTGAGTTGTGTTGTTAGATCTGATTTCTTAGAATCTAGTTGAGAATTTTTCCATCTATGTTTATCAAGGATATTGACTTATCTATCTTTTTTAGATCATTACTCGGCTTAGGCTTCAAAGTGATATCATCTTCATGATATGTTTGGGGAGACTTCCATCTTTCTCAATTATCTGGAATATTTACAATAGGATCAGTATCAGATTCTCCTTGTAGGTTTATTAGAATTCTGTTGGAAAGCCATCTGGTCTAGGACTTTTAATGGTAGGTAGTTTTCGCATGACAGTTAATCCTGGATTATTTTCGTCTATTTAGGGTCTCAATTTCTTCTTGTTTGCATCAAAGGAGACTTAGTGATGTCAGAAAGTCTTCCATTTCATTTAGATTATCAAGGTTGTTTCCATACAAGTGTATATATTCATCTCTGATAAAACTGTATGTTTCCTTGGAGTTAGTTGTGACTTGATCTTTTGCAATTCTGATTGTTTTTATTTGGTATTTTTCTCTCATTTTCTCGGTCAATCTGGCTAGAAATCCATAAACATATTTTATCATTTCAAAGTACTAGCTTTTAGTTGTGTTGGTTCTTCTTGTTATATATTTTTCTTCTATGTCCTATATTTGGGTTTTTACTTTTGTGATCTGGATTCCTTTGCTAAAATTAGGTTTTTAATGTCTTGCTTTGCTTTTCCAGTTCCCTTAGGTGTTTACTCAACTTGTGATTTCTTCCATCTAATTCATGTGTATTTTTAGAGATATGAATTCCCCTTGTATTAATGCTTTCATGGCATCCCAGACATTTTGGTAAGATGTTTCTTCATTTTCATATGTTTCCAGGAATTTCTGCTTTGGTTAGTCTTCCTTTGTAATGCGTGCCCCAGTTACCAGGCCTCATCTGTGATGGATGTTCCAGAGCCTCACCCTCCTCTCTGATTAGTACCCCTCTGTCAAATGGATGCCACAGTTTCTGTACTTCCTCTGGGATCCGTGCCTCACTTAATAGCCCTTCTTTGTGATTGGTGTCTCAGTGACCGTCTTTCCTGTTTTATTGGTGCAAAGTGACTAAACATCCTCTGAGATGGATGCTCCTGTGTCTGGGCCTCCTCCTAATGGATGACATGATGACTGAACATCCTCTGTGTTAGATGTCTCAGTAACCAGCCTACTTCATCACGGGTGCACCAGTGACAAGCCTTCCTGTGTGATGGGTGTCATGATGACTTGCTCTCTCCCATAATGGGTGCTCCAGTGACTGAAGCTCACCTGTGATGGGTGCCATAGTGTCAATCCTCATCTGTGATGAATGGTCCGGTGACAAGCTCTTCTGTGATGTGAGTCGTTTGACTGGTCCTCCTCTGTTATGCATGCCACAAGACCAGCCCTGTTCTGTGATGGTGATCTCAGAGACTGCACTTCCTCTCTGATGGGTATGCAAGTGAATGGACATGCATTGTAATGGTTGACCCAGTGTCTGGATCTCCTCTGGAAGAGAGTTCCAGAAAATATTCATGCTCTGTGTTGGGTCCTTCAGTTACTGGACCTGCTTAGTGATTGTTGCCCTACTGACTGTCCCTTATCATTAATGGTTGCACCAGTGACTAGTTCTGCTCTGTGACAGGTGTACTGATATATGTGACTACTTCATTATGGATATCACCAAGAAAGCCCTCTTTTGTGATGTGTGGTCCAGTGACTCCTTTGTGATGATTTTCCCCGTGACTGGCTAATAGAAATTCCAGTTACTGAATCTCTTCTATGATGAGTACCACGATCAATAGCCCTCCTTTGTGGTAGGTGTTCCAGAGACTGGGCCTCTTCTGTGATGGGTGCCTCAATGACTACACATCCTACAGTGATGACTGCTCCAGTGACTGAATTTCCTTTGGGATCAGTGCCAAAGAAATTAGGCCTCTTTTGTGATAGGTAATTGGCATCTATTATCAGTGCACCAGTGATTGGTTCTACTTTTTTTTTTTTTTAGTTGTAGTCTCACTCTGATGTCCAGACTGGATTGCAGTGGAAGTTTCGGTGCTCCGGTGATCCTTCCGCCTCAGCTTTCCAAGTAGCTGGAATTACAGGCGTACACTGCCACACCCGGCTAATTTTTTTATTTATTGTAGAGATGAGGTCTTGCCAAGTTGGGTCACGAATGGTTCTGCTTTTAAAGGGTGTCTTAGTTACGAGCCCTATTCTTTGTTAGGTGCATCAATGACAGACTGTCCTTTCGGATAGATACCTATGTGTCTATCCCTCCTTTGTGAGGATTGATCTAGTGATAGGATCTACTCTTAATGGGTACCCCAGAAATGGGCCCTCCTGTGTGATGGGTGATTAAATGACAGACCCTCCTCTTGAATAGGTGAATCATTGACTGTACCTCCTTTGTGATGGGTGTCCCAGTGACTAGCTCTCCCCTGTGACTGGAACAACAGTTATTGGGACTCCTCTGTGATGGGTACCCCAGTGACAGGCCCCCCTCTGTTATTGGAGCACCAGTGACTGAGCTTCCTATTAATTGGTGCCACAGTGGTTAGTCCTCCTCTGTGGTGAGTAAACCAATAAGTGGCACCCCTCTGTGATTGTTGCCCCAGTGACTGGCTCTCCTTCATAATGGATGCCCCAGTGACTAGTTATTCTTGGTAATGAGTGTCTCAGTAATTGATCCTTCTCCATATTGGATGCCCCAGTGACAAGTCCTCCTTTACAATGTGTGTCCCAGTTACTGGCTCATTTCAATGACTGATGTCCCAGTGACTGACCCCTCCCTGTAATGGCTGTCCCAGTGACTGGGCCTCCTCCATAACGGGTGTTCCAGTGCTTGAATCTGCTCTTTGATGAGTGTCCCAGTGACTGGCTATGCACATTGACAGATGCCGCAAAAACTGCATCTCCTCTATATTTGGAGCCCTTTTGACTTGCTCCTCTTCTTGACGGGTGCTCCAGGACATGACCCCACTTTGTGAAAAATGCGTCAGTATTTGCTTTTCTTTGCTTTTCCTCAGTGATAGGTTCTCCAGTGACTACATTTACTCTGTGTTTGCTGACCCAGTGAATAGGTCTCCTGCATAATGAGTGCATTAGTGACTAACCCTCCTCCATTGTAGGTGTTACAGAAACCGTGCCTCCTTGAAGATTTGTTCCTCAGTGACTGAACTTCCTCCATAATGGGTCCCCTACTGATGAGATTTTATTTGTGATGAACGTCCCAGTAATTGGTACTCCTGTATGTCAGATGCTTCAGTGAAAAGCCCTCTTTTGTGATAGGTGCCCAAGTTACTGGCCTTTTCACTGATGTGTGCCCAATGACAGGTCCTTCTCTGTGATGTTTATTCCAGTGATTGGCCCTCCACCATGATGGTTGCCACAGTGACTGGACCTCCTTTATTATTGGAGCCACAGATTCTACCCCTTCTCTGTGTAGGTATCCCAGTGAATACCCATGCTGTGTGAAGTGTGCTCCCATGAATGACTGGCCAGTGTGATGGGTGCCCAGTTACTGACACCCCCTCAGTTATGAATGGCAAAGTGACTGCCCCTCTTCTGTGATGGGTGCTTTTACTGGTCCTCCTTGTGATGACTTCCTCAGTGACTGGCTCCCCTTTGTAATGGGTTCATCATTGACTGGGTCTCCTCTGTGATCATGACCCCAGTGACTGACTATCCTCTCTGATGAGTGCCACAGTGGCTGTCCCTCCCTTGTGTTTGATGTCTCTTTGACTGGCCTTCCACTGTTCGTGGCATTAAATTGAATGGCCTTCATCTGTAATCTGTGCCCTATTGACTAATCCTCATCTGTTATGGGTAATCCAGTGAATGGCCTCCTAGCTTTTGAGGTCTCCATTGACTAGACAATCACTGCTAAGAGTGTGCATGTGAATCCCGTCCTCCAGAATGGGTATGCAAGTTATTGACTCTACTCTGTAATTGATGCACCAGGAATTGGTTCCCCTCCATGATTGTGTCACAGTTACTGTCTGTCTTCTGTGATTTTCTCAACCAAGATTAGCTCTCTTCTGTGTTAGCTGCCTCAGTTATTGGCTCTCCACCTTAATGGGCTCCAAGTGACTAAATCTTCTCTACTAAGGGAGTCCCAGTGACTAGGTCTACTCCATAATGTGTGCCCCAGGGAATCTCCCTCCTTTGTGATAGATGCCTTAGCAACTATTCTTTCTTTGGGATGGTTGTCCCAGTGATTAAACTTTCTCCATACTGGATGCCCTAGTTACTGACTTTCTTCTGATATGGTTGCCTCAATATGTAGTTCTCCTCTGTGATAGATGTCCTAGTGACTTGTTCTCCACTGTGATGGGTGTCTCAGTTACTACCCGATCTCTGTCATGGGTGAACCAGTGACTGGGCTTCCTTGCTGATGGGTGTCCCAGTGAGTAGTCTTCCTTTGTGAATGGTTCCCTGTCTCCTCTGTGGTGGATTCCCCAATGAATTGCCCTCTTCTGTGACCTGTGCACCAGTGATTGGCGCTTTTTCAAATGGGTGCCCCAGCCACTGGACCTTTTCTGGGCTGGAAGTCTTAAGTATTAACACTCCTCTGTGCTGGGTGCCTCAGTGGCTGATTTTCCTCTCTGATGAGTTGTGAATTGTGCCTGGGTGACCAGTCCTTCTCCTAATGGGTACACATTTACGGGTCCTTCTCTGTAGCAGGTTGTTCATTGACTGGTCCAACTCTGTATTGCGTACCACACTAATTTTTACTCCTCTGTGATGGCTGTCATATGTACTGATCCTCCTCTGTGATCAGAGTCCCAGTGACTGAGTCATCCTAATGGGTTTCACAGTTATTTGCCCTCCTCTATGATGGGTGCCTCAATGACTGGCTCTCCTTTATGATGGATGTCCAAGGGATGGCTCTACTCTCTGATGGGTAGCCCTCTTCTGTGATGAGTGCCCCAATGAGTGACACTCTCTGTAATATGTGCCCAATGACTGGCACTCCTCTGTGATGGATGTCACAGTAACTGGCACTCCTTTGTGATAGGTACCCTAGGCATCCTCTATGATGGGTACCCCAGTGAGTGGTAAACCTCTGTGATTAGTGCCCCAGTTATTGGATCTTCTTCATACTGGTGCCCAAGTGACTGGTACTCCTTCGTTATGGGTGCCTTGGTAAGAGTGCCTCCTTTGTGATTGATAATCAGTGACAGGCCCTCCTCTATAATGGTTTGCACCTGTTTCTGGGCCTCCTCTCTAATAGGTGCACCAGTGACTGGCCTTCCTCTGTGATTGGTGTTCCAAAGAGTTACTCACCTCCGTACCTTGTGTCTCTGTGACATGACCTCATCTGTGATTGTTACACCTGTAATTGGACTTTTTTGTGTTGACTTACTCTGTAACTATCCATCCACTGTTGTGGGTGTCCAGTAGACAAGCTCTTCTGTGAAGTCTTTCTTAGGGACTTGCCATGCTGTGTGATGGATGACCCAGTGACTCCCTCTCCTCTGTGATGGATGTCCTAGTGACTGACCCTCATCATGATTTCTGCTTCAGTCACTAACCCTCCTCTGTGATGTGTGCCATAGTGATTATCCCTCTTTTGTGATGTGAGACCCAGTGACTAACCCTCCTAAGCAATGCGTGCTATTTTGACTAGATTTTCTCTGTTATGGGTGCCCAAATGTCTGACTGCCCTTTGTGAAAATACCTCAGTAACTGACCCCCCCTGTAATGTGTACACAGTGACTTTCTTCTGACATCACCTCCCCAGAGACACATCTTCTATATAATGGGTGCCCCATGGAATAGCTCTACTCATCTGTGATTATTGTTCCAGTAACAAGTCCTACTCCAAAATTTGTGTCACAGGACATGTACACTTTAGTGATTGTGATCATTTTTTAGTACTTTTCCCAAACGGTTACCCCATTGACTGAAGGTCGTCTGTGATGGGTACCCCACTGAGTGGTAATCCTCTCTGATTAGTGCCCCAGTGATTGGATCTTCTTCATATTGGTGCCCAAGTGACTGGTTCTCCTCTGTTATGGGAGCCTTAGTGAGAGTACCTCCTCTGTGATTGATACTCAGTGTCTGGCCCTGCTCCATAATGGTTTGCACCTGTTTCTGGGCCTCCTCTCTAATGGGTGCACCAGTGACTGGACCCACTCTGTGATGAGCGTCCTAGTGTCAAGTTCTACTCCATAATGTGTGCCCTAATGACCGGGTCTCTGCTGTTTTGGACCCATAATTACTGGTCATCCTCTGTGCTGGATTTCTCAGTGACTAGTTCTCTTTTGGTGGGCACTGAATAACTGGGCCTCCTCCAAAATTAGTGTCCGACTACGCCTTTTCTTTGATGGGTGCCCCAGCTTCAGGCTTTCCTCCATAATGGGTGCCCTAGTGACTTACCCTCCTCAGTTGCTGGTGCCTCAGTGGCTGGACAATTTCTGTAATGGGTATCCCCCTGACTGGTCCACTTCTGTGATTGCTGTCCCAGTGACTGTGCCTCCTCTGTAATGGATGACACAGATCCTGGTCCTCCTCTATCGAGGGTACTCATGTGACTGGCCCTCTTCTGATGGCTGTCATAGTGACAGGTCCTAGTTCTTGATGGGTGGCCTGTTGAATAAACCTCTAAGTTCACTTCTCCAGTGACAGGCCTACTCCATGATTTCTACCTCCATGACTATCCATCCTCTATGATGTGTGCTATAGTGATTATTCCTCTTTTGTGATATGAGACCCAACGAAGGGTCTAAGTGATGCGTGCCATTTTGACTGGATGTTGTCTCTTATGGGTGTCCGAGTATCTGACTGCCCTTTCTGAAAATACCTCAGTAACTGACCACCCTCTGTAATATGTACTCAGTGACTATCTTTCCTCTGCCATCTATTCCCCAGAGACTGGTCTCCTGTATAATGTGTGCCCCATGTACTAGCTCTCGTCCATTATGGGTATGGTATTTACTAGCCCTGCTCTATGAAGGATGTTCCAATAAGTAGACCTCCTCCAGGAGTGTTGCACTGTCATGATCTCACCTAAGGTGGTTTTACCCGTGACTGTCCATTCTCAATAATGAGTGTCACAGTGAATGGTCTTGCTATCTGATGGTTCTCCCAGTGAGAAACTCAGTTCTCTAATAGGTGCCCCAATGCCTAGCCCTCCTCTGTTATGGGGGTAATAGAAACTATTCCTCCATGGTGATGGGTTCCAATATGACTTTCCTACCTTTGTGATGGGTTCTCCATTGACAGGCCCTACTCTGTTATAAACAACACATTGACTGTCCCTCCTCTGTGATAGATGTCCCAGTGACTGTTCTTTCTCATGATAGTTGTCCAAGTGACTGACCATTTTCTTTGATGGCTGACAAATCCCCCTTGGTGATTTGTGTCTCAATAACTGTCCCTACTCTCTTTTGTGCATCAATGGTAGGCCATCCTCTGTGATTGGAGCACTGATATCTGGCTAACCTCTGTTAATGATACACCAGTGACTGGCTATCTACTGTGATGGGTATTTCAGAGATTGTTCCTCTACTGTGATGGGTGTCCCAGTGACTGGCCTCTTGTGAGATGGGTGTCCCATGACTTGCTATGTGTGTGATAGGCTGCTCAGTGACTGGCTGTTATCTGTGATGTGTGCACCAGTGACTTTTTCTCTTCTGTGATGGGTGCTCCAGTGATTAGTCTTCTGCTGTGTTGGATGCCCCATTGACTGACCCTCCTCCATAACGAGTGCCACAGTGACTAAAGCTCTTCTGTGATAACTGTCCCAATGACTGGTTCTTTTCCATAATGTGTATCTAGTGATGGGATTTCCTCTCTTATGGTTTCCACAGCAATTAACCCTCTCTTTGGGGTGTACAAGTGGCTAATGTGTCTCTGTGATGTGTGTCCTGTGATTGGCCTGCCTCTGTGATGTGTAACCAAATGACTGGCCCTCCTCTGTTATTCATGTCTAGTGAAAGTCCCTCTTCTGTAATTTGTGTCCTAGACACTGGTCCTCATCTCTGATGGATATTCCTTTTACTATCTATCTTTTTTGATGACTGTCAAAGACACTGCACCTTCTCTCTGATGGGTGCCCCTGTTACTGACCGTCCTCTGTGATGTGTTCCCCAGTATGTGGCCCTTCTCTGTGATATATGCCTCAGGGACTAATTATCCTTTGTGATCAGTGCCCCAGTGGCTAGATTTTCTCAGTCATCACTACCCTACAGATCTGATCTCCTATATAATGTGTGCCTCAGTGATTACCTAATCCACATAATAGGTGCACTAGTGATTAAACTTCTCTATACAGGGTGAGCCAATAAAAAGTATCCTTCATAATGAGTGTCCCAGTTAGTGTCATTCCACTATTATGTAAGCACCATTGGGTATTCCTCTGTGATGGAAAAGCCCATCATTGGCCTTCTACCATAATGGTTGCCCCAGTGACTAGCTCACCTCACTAATGTGTGTCCCACTTACAGAACCTTCTCTATAATAGGTGCACTAGTGACTGACTTTTCTTTGTGATGGGTGCCACAGTGACTAACCTTCCTCTAAGTTGGATGTTTAGGTGACAAGCTCTCATCTGTGAGGAGTGCCACATGCCAGGCCCACCTCTGTGATTTGTGCCCCATTAATTGGGCCCCTTATATGATGTGTGTCTCTGTGAATGGTCCTTCTGTATGAAGAATGCTTGAGTGACTAGCCCTATTCTGATATGTTGTCATAGTGACTGTCCCTCCTCTTTGATGGGTGGCCCAGTGACTACACCTTCTCTGTATCTGGTGGTTCAGTGACTGGTCCTCCTACATGATTGATACCCCAGTGACTGGCCATATTTCAAATTGGATGCAACAGTGAAAGCCTTCTTCTTTGATGTGAGTCCAAGTGATAGCTTTCTTCTCTGATGCATGACTTGTATTGGTCCTCCTCTGTGATTGGTGCCTCAGTGACTAACCCTCCTCTGTGAAAAATGCCCTAGTGACTGATTCTCCTCTATTATGGGCGTCCCAGTGACTAGCTTTCCTTTGTAATCACTGTCCCAGAAACCAGACTACCTCTGTTAGGGTGACCCAATGAGTAGTCTCTGTGATGGATACACTAGTGACAAGACCTCCTCAATTATGAGTGCTCCAGTGACAATACCTCCTCTGTGATGTTTATTCAGTAACTGGTCATCCTCTTTAATGCCTGCCACAGTGACTGTCCCACTTCTGTGATGGCTGTCCCAGTGCCTGCCCCTTACCAGTGATGTGTTCATTTGTGACAGTTTCTCCTCTGTGTTTATGGTCTCATTGAATGGTGTCTTCTCTTACCAATGCTTCAGTGACTCTGTCCTCTGTAATCAGAGTCATAGTTACTGGTCATCATCAGTGATGGCCAGCCAAGTGACGGGCCTCCTCTATGAAACATGCACCAAAGACTGGTCCAGCATTTTGATGTGTGTTTTACTGACTAGGTCTTTTTTGTGATCAGTGCCCCAATGACTAGTCCTTTTTCGTGATGAGTGTCCCAATGACTAGCCTTCTTCTGTGGTCAGTGCCCCAGTTCCCATACGTGTGCACCAGTGACTGGGTGTTCCCTCTAATTGGTGCCCCAGTGACCTGCCATTATATATGATAGGTGCACCAGTGACTAGCATTCTTATGTGATGGTTGTCAGAGTCACTGTACCTCCTCAATAATGGGTTCCACAATGACTAGGCCTCCACTGTGTTTAGTGCCACAAGGGCTGGTCATCACCTTTTATAGCTGCTGCAGCATGTAACACTCAAATGTAATCGATGTCTTAGCATCTGGGGCAACTCCAAAATGTGTGCCCCAGTGACTAGCCATTCCTTGTGATGGGTGCCCTATTTTCTGGTCCTCCTCCATAATGGGTGACTCGTTTACTGGTCCTTCTCTGTGATGCATATCCCAGTGACAAATCCTCCTCAATAGTATTTGCTTCATTGACTGCGCTTCCTCTGTGATTGCTGTCCCAGTCACTAGTTCTTTTCCACATTGGGTAACCCAGTAACTCACCCTCCTCTGTGATTGGTGTTCAAGTAAAAGGGCATCCTCTATAATTGGTGTCCCAGTGATTAGGGCTTCTCTGTAATGGGTGTTTCAGTAACTG
>NW_007231251.1:0-49423 GCF_000164805.1 Carlito syrichta | reverse complement strand
CCTCTTTTGTAATAGCTGTTTCAATGACTGGCCCTCTTATGTAATGGATGTTTCAGTGATTACAACTCGTTGTGATTGGTGCCCAAGTGACTGACTTGACTTCCTCTGTGAAAGGTGTCACGAGTCTTCATTCTCCTTTATGTCTGATGCCTCAGTACCTGGCATTCCTCTGTGATTGGTTACTAGCCCTACTTCATAATGGGTACACCAGTGATTGGCCCTCCTTCTTGTTTTTTGCCCCAGTTACTGGTCTCTTCTGTGATGACTGACCCCGTGACCAGTCCTCCTCCATGATTGATGTCTAAGTGACTGGACTTCTGGGTTTGAAGTTCCAGTGACCAATCTTCCATAGTGATCCCAGCTTTTTTACAGTCCCCCCTCTACTGTGAGTGCCATGTTGGCTTTGCTTTGTAATGGGTGCTCCCATGACTGCTCCTCCTCTTCTATGGGTGGCTTAATTAATGGACCTCTTTCGTAATGAATGTCGCAGTGACTGTACCTTTTCTGTGATGGTTTTCCCAGTGACTGACTTTCATACAAAATGGGTGCACCAGGGATTCATTCTCTGTGATGGGATATTCAGTGGCTGTCATTCCTCTTTGCTCAGTGCTGGAATGGCATGCCCTCTATCATTTTGGGCACCCCCAGTGACTGGGCATTTTTTTTGATGAGTGGTCCAGTCAATGGTCCTCCTGTCATATGGGTCCTTTGTTATTGTAGCCCCAGTGACAGGCCATCCTCCAAACGGGTGCCTCAAGCACTGACCTTCCTCCATTAAAATTGTCCCAGTGACTGTATCTTTTTTATGATTGGTGCAACAGTGGATGACCCTCCACCCTAATGCTTGTTCCAGCTACTTGCCAATCTCAGTCAGGATTGTCTCAATGACTTAACTTCCTACATAATAGTTGCCCCAGTTACTAGTCCTCCTATCTTATGAGTGCCACATGAACATCCCTTCTCATTTTTGGGTTGACGAATGACTAGCACTCTTCTGTGAAGGGTGCCCCTGTGACTGACCGCTTCTTAAGTGTGTGCCCCAGTGACTTACTCTCCTCTGTTTTGCTTGCTCCCTTAATGCGCCCTCATTTGTATTGAGCGTCCCAGCAACTCTTCTGTAATGGTTGTCCAGATAACTGATCTTCCTCTGTGATGGGTGCACAGTGAGGACATCTTCTCTGTGATGAAATTTCCAGTGACTGGCCCTCCATTTTGATGTGTGCCTGACTGGTTATCCTCTGTTATAAAAGTCTAAGTGACTAATCCTCGACTATAATAGATACCCAGGGACTAGCTTTAATTTGTGATCACTGTCCCAGTGATTGGGCCTTTTATGTACTGTATGCCTCAGTGACTAGCCTGTCTCTGTGACTAGTCTGCCTCCGTTATGGGTACCCTGTGACTGTGCTTCCTAGGTGATTTGTGCTCCAGTGAATAACAATACCCCATAATGAATTTCCTAGTGTCTAGCCCTCCTCTGTGATGGTATCCCAAATAACTGAACTTCCTCGATAATGGGTGCCACAGTGACAAACCCTCCTTTGTGATGGGTCTTTTAGTGACTGGCCCTCCTCAATGATGGGTGCCTCAGTGACTATCCCTCCTCTGTAATGTGTGTCCCAGCAACTGGGCTTCTTCCATAATGGGTTCCCACAGTGACTGGCCCTCCTTCAATGTGGGTGTCTCAAAGACTGGGTCTCTTCTATGATTGGTGTTCTAGTGACTGACCCTTATCAATAATACTTGTCCCAATGACTAGCTCTCTTCTGTGATGTTTATCCTATTAAGTTGGCTTCCTCCATAATGGGTGACCCAGTAACAAGCCCTTCTTTATAATGGATGTTTTTGAATCTGACCTCCCACAGTGATGAGTGTGCTATTGACTAGCTGACCTCTATGATGTGTTTACCAGTAACTAGACTTCTTTCTTAATGGGTGTCCTAGTGACTGGCCCTTCTACATTATGAGGGCCCTCGTGAGAGGACCTCCTTTATGATTAGTGTCCATGTGACTGACCCTAACCAATAATGTTTTCCCTAGTGACTAGCCCTCTTCTGTGAAGGTTGTTCCATTTTCTGGGCCTCCTTCATAATGTGGACCTCCTTTGTGATGGTTGTCCCAGTGTTGGGTCCTCCTCCATAATGTGTGCCTCAGTGACTGTGATTTACCTGTGATTGGTGCCACATTGACTGACCTTCATATATGATGAATGCTCCAGTGACTTACCCTCTTCTGTGTTATGAGTCCCTGTGCTTAGACCATTTTCTTTTCTAACCCATAATTTTTTTAATTTTAAAATTGTGGGGTACATTTCAGGTTTAGGTATACAAATATTCACTGTTCAGGTACTCTTGTTGATGAGGTGTGCCTGCCCCTTTCTGGAGGCAGATTTCCACTGCTGTCAGTCCACCTCGCTGCTCCCTCCCACTCCACAGTTTCCCGCTGTATTAAGCACTTTTCATATTGTATTGCGGTTGTTGTTCAAGGTCATTTATGAGTGAGAATATTTGATCCTCAGTTCTTTGTTTCTATGAAAGATCACTCAGTATTATTGACTCTAATTCCATCCAGGTTGCTGTGAAGTTCATGATTTTGTTCTTCTTCGTGTTTGCATAATATTCCATTATGTATATGTATCACGTTTTTTATTCAGTCTTCTTTTGAAGGGCAGCACGATTTGTTCCATGTTCTTGATATTGTGAAAAATGTTGCAATAAATTACGTGTGCAGGTATATTTTTTATAGAGTGATTTGAATTCTTCTGGGTATATTCCCAGGAGGGATATTGTGGGGCCATATGGATGGTGGCTAGACTTTTTTCATTTGGTGTTCTGCAGTGACTCAACCTCATCTGTGATTGGTGCTCCAATGACTGGCCATTCTCTGTGATGGCTGTCCCAGTTACAAGCCCTTTTCTGTGATGAGTGTTCTAGTAATAAAGCCTCCTAAAATGGGTGCTTCAGTGACTAGTCCTTCTCTGTGATTTGTGATTCAGTTTATCGGCCTCCTCCATAATGGGTGTGCCAGTAACTGGCCCTTCTATATAAATGGTGTCCATGTGGTAGGGCCTCCTCCATAACAGGTGCTTCATTTATTGTACCTCTTTGTTATTGGAGTCCCAGTCACTATTCATCTTCAAAAGTGGATATCATATTGAATACCTCTCTTTGATGGATGCCACAGTGACTGGATCTTCTCTGTCAAAGAAGTTCCAGTGACAGGACCTCCTCAATACTGAGTGCCACGGACACACACCCATTTCTGTGAGGTGTCCCCAGCAACTAGTCCATTTCTGTTGTGGGCCCCCTAGTGCCTGGCTCTCTTCTCTTTGGGTGTTCCAATGAATGCCTCTTCTCTGTCTTGGGTGCCCTGTGATTGGCCCTCTTCTGCAATGGGTGACCCAATGACTGGCCCTCTTCTGTGATGGCTGTTCCAGTGACTGGCTCTCCTCTGTGATAGGTGCCTCAATGACTGTCCCTCTTCAGTGTTTGGTGCCTCTTTGACTGGCTCTCCTCTGTGATGGGTGTCCCCGTGACTATCACTCATACATAATGGATTCCCTTGTGACCAGACTTTCTCTGTGCTGGGTGTCCCAGTTACTGGCTCTCCTCAATGACTGTTGACCTAGTGACATGTTCTTCTCCATATTGGGTACCCTTGTGACTAACCCCGTTCTTTCATGAATGTTCCAGTGACTTGTCCGCTTCTGCTATGTTTACACCAGTCACAAGTTCTCTTTTATGTTTGGTGTCTCAGTGACTGGGCCTCCTCCACACGTGTGCCCCAGTGACTGATGCAAATCCTTTATGGATACATCAATGGCAAACACTCTTCCTTAAAGGTTGCCCCATTCACTGTCTCTCCTTTATAATAGTTGCCCCAGTGACCAGCCGTCATCTGTTATTTGTGCTACATGTTTAGCCCTTCTGTATGTTGAATATCAAAGTGTCTAGCTCTCCTCTGTGAGGTGTTCGGATGTGATTAGATAACCTCTGTGATGAAATGCCCCAGTTACAGGCCCTTTCTGTGATGGCTGTCCCAGTGACTTGCCTTCCTCTGTAATGTGAGCCCAATTGAGTGTCCCTTATCTCTGAAAAATACCCCAATGGTTTATCCTTCTCTCTTTGAGTGGTGCCTCAGTGATTATCTTTATTTTTTGGCACAATCTCACTACCTGAGTCTTCTACGTAATGGGTTCATCAGTGACAATCCCTCCTCCATTATTGGCAACCCCATAAGTTGGCCTCCTCAGTTATTGGTGCCCCAGTGACTGCCACTCCTCCATAATGGGTTCCCTAGTAACTAGCTTTCATCTATGATGGGTGTCCAAGTAACTGGGCCTCCTCCATATAGTGTGTTCCAGTGACTAGTTCTCCTTTGTGATGTCTGTTGCACAGACTGACCCTTTTCCATATTGGGTGACCCCTTGACTTGCCCTCCTTTGTCATTTGTTCAATAGATTCAAGGCTTTCCTCTGTGTGGGTGTCTTAGTGACTAACCTTCCTCTTTGAAAGATTCCCTGCTGACAAGCCCTCCTCTGTATGGGTGCACAGTGACTGACCCTTCTTTGTGATGAGTGTCCTAATGACTGCCTCTACACTTTGATACATGCCCCAGTGAATGACTTTCTCTGTGGTTGGTTCCCCTGCTACTGGCACTCTACTGTGCTAGCTGTCCCATTGCATGGCCCTCTTATGTGATGAGTTTCTCCATGACGTTCTCTCCTATGTGATGTGTGTCCCAGTGACTAGTCTTCATCACTGTTTGTGGACAAAATGACTGGGTTCCCTCTGAGGTGTTTGCCTCAGTGACTGTCTTTCCTCATGTGTTTGGTGCCCCATTGACTGTCTCTCCTCTGTGATCGGTGCCCCAGTGAATGACATTTATTTCTAATGAGTAACCTATTGATTGATTTTCTTTGTGATGGGTGCCAGAACTAGATAATAGCTTCAATAGATGGCCCAGTGACTGACTCCTCTATAATGACTGCCTTAGTGAATGGCCACCCCTGTTATGGATATTTCAGTAACTAGGTCTCCTCCATAATTGGTGCCCCAGTGACTAGCAGTCCTCTGTGGTAGGTGCCCCTCAAACTGGCTCTCCTCTGTGATAGTTGCCCCAATGACTGAGCTTCCTCTACGATTGGTGCACCAATGACTGGCCCTCCTCTGTGATGTGTACCCAAGTGACTTGCCCTCCTCTGTGAAAAATACCCCAGGAACTATCCTTCTGCATGATGGGTGCAACAGTGACTAGTTTTTCTCTGTGATTGCTGCCCTGATGACAGAATGTTCTACATAATGGGTGCCACAGTGACTAACCCTACTCCATTATGTGTCCTCCAGTGAGTGAACCTCTTCAGAGATTGGTGCCCCAATGATTGACCCTCCTTTATAATGGGTGCCCAAGTGACTACCTTTCCTCTGTGACAGGTGTTGCTGTAACAAGGTCACCTTCATAATAGGTTCCCCAGTGAATGGCCCTCATCCATCATAACTGCCCAAGTTGTTTGTCCTCTGTATTGGTGTAACTGTGACTGGTCTCCTTATAATGCTTGGTTCTATGACTAGCCATTATCTATGATGGTTTTCCCACTTAATAGTCCTTCTCAATAATGGATGGTCCTGGGACTGGTTCTGCTGTGTAATGGATGCCTCCAATGACAGACCCTCTTCTGTAATGGGAGTCCCAGTGACTGTCCTTTCTACATCACTGGTACCCCCAAAAAGCAGACCTCTGTGTTGGTTGCCACAGTGACAAACTCTTCTCTGAAATGGATTTCCCAGTGTCTAGCTCTCCTCTGTAATGCATGCTTTTGTGATGACCCTACAATGTGATTGTAGTCAGAGTGAATGGTACTGCTCTGTGATAGTTGATCCAGAGGCTGACCCTTCTGTTATGAGCGCATTAGTGACCATACCTACTATGTGATGGGTGTCCCAGTTACAGGCCTTCCTCTGTGATCAGAGCTACAGTGACTGGGTCAACTAGGTATTTGATGTCCAGTACCTGGTCTTCCTTTTAATTGTTGTCATAATTACTAGCCTTCTTCTGTGATGGGTGTCTGACTTACTGAGTCACCTTCGTATTGGGTGTCTGGTGATGGGCCATCCTTTGTGATGATACCACAGTGATTATGTCTCCACCATAATTTGGACAGCTGTGAAAGGACCTCCTTTGTGATTGATGTTCCAGGGACTGTACTTCCTTCCTATTGGGTGCCTCAGAGACTAGGACTCCTCTGTGATTAGTTTTCCAATGACTGGTGATCTTCTGTGATGGGTGCCACAAAGTTTAGCTTTCTTCTGTGATGGATGTCCTAGCTAGAGAATCGTGTCTTAAATGCATGCCCCAGTGAGTAGCCCTCTTCTATGAAGGGTTCCCAGTTTCTAACCCTAACCCTAACCCATCCTCTATATTGGATACCCCAGTGAACTGCCCTCCACTTTGATGAGTGTCCCAGTGCCTGAGTCACCTCCATAGTAGGTGTTTTATTGACTGGGATTCCTCTGTGACTTGTTCCTCAGTACTGGCCTTCCTCCAAATAAGGTGCCACAGTTACTTTCCCTCCTCTATAATGGGTGCCCCCATGGCTGGTCCTCCTCGGTGATGAGTGGCACAGTGACTGTCTCCCCTTGATAAACACTCCAGTTACTGGGCCTCTCCTTCTATGGGTGTCCCTGTGAGTAATTCTTCTAAATGAAAAATATCACAGTGACTGATTCTCCTCTGTGAAGTGTACCAATTAATTTTGCCTCTTATGTAATGGCTGACTCAGTAACTGGCCTCCCACTGATTGGAGCCCCGGTAACTGATGCTCTAATTTCTCTAGTGACTAGCCCTCATCTGCACTGTGTGCCACAGAAATTGATCCTCCACAGTGATGGGTGGCCCACTGACTGGTCCTCTTCTGTGCTAGCTGTCCTATTGACTGACCCACCTCTGTTATGTGGCCTCAGTGTCTTACCCTTCTTTGTGATGGATACCACACTGATTGGGACTCCTTGGTGACCAGGCCTCTAGTAAATGACTCTCCTCTGTGATTGCTGTTCCAGTATTTGGGCCTCCTCCATATTGTGTGTACCATTGCGTGGGACTCCCTTGCAATTTGTGCCTTAGTGACTGATCTTTCTGCAAATATGGTGTCCTTGTGATTAGACCTACTCAGTGATGGTTGTTCCAGTACTGGTCCTCCTCCATAATTGCTGTACCAATGAATAGCATTCCTTGGTGATGAATGCCCCTGTGACTGACTCTCATCTGTGACGGGTTCCCCAGTGACTGGCACTCTTCTGTGAAAAACATTCCAATGATTCATCACTTATTTTGATGGGCACCCCACTGACTAGTTTTCTTCTGTGATCTCTACCACAGTGAACAATTCTCCTACCTAATGTGTACCACAGTGATGAGTTCTAATCCATTATGAGTGCCCCAGTGATTGTACTACCTTGGTGATTTTTGATCCAGTAAGTGACTCTTCTCCATAATGGGTGCCCTAGTAACTAGGTTTCTCTATCATAGGTGTCCCAGTAACAGCACCTACTCCATAATTGGTACTTCGGTGATTAGCCCTGCTCTGTGATGGGTTCTCCACTTACTGAGCCTCCTGCACAATTGATGCACTAGTGACTGTCTCCTTCTGATGGGTGTCTTAGTGACTGGCCTCCATAAGATGTGATACAGTGACCATAACTCCTCTGTGATTGGTGATCCAGTGGTCATATTATATTATGGGTGCCCAGTAACTTGCCCTCCTCTCTGATGGGTGTCTCGGTGATTGGACCTCCTCCAGCTTAGTAGCCACTGTGACTGCACCTTCTTATATCAGTGCCCCAATGACTGACCATTCTCTGTGATGGATGCTCCAGTGACTAGTCCTCTTTTGTGATTAGTATTCCAGTAGTCATGCCTTCTCCAAATTGGGGGAACCATTTAATAGACTTCATCTTTGATGGAGGTCCCATTTTCAGGGTCTCTCCCATAATGTGTTCCACAGTGACTGACGTTTCTCTGTGAAGGGAGTACCAGTGATACTTGGTGCTCCATTTATTGAGCCTCCTTTGTTATTTGGACACTTAGTGACTGCTTTTTCTCCAAATTAGGTGTCCCAGGGACTAGTTCACCTCTGTGATATATGTCTTAGTGGAAGTTCCTCCTCTAAATTGGATGTCCCAGTGACATCCCTTTCTCTGTGATAAGTGTCCTACTCACTGGCCCTCCTCTGTGATATGCTCCACAGTGATTAGCTCTTCTTTCTTATGGGTGTCCCAGTTACTGGATCGCTTCTGTGTTGGGTGACTCAGTGTCTAGACCTCCTCTGTAATTGGTGCACAAGAGACTGGTCCTCCACTGTGATGCATCCTTCAGTGACTCCCTAGTCTCTGTTATTGGTGCCCAAGTGATTGGACTTGAGCTATTTTAGGTGCCATATTGACTATTCCTCCTTTTGAAGAGGTGCTTCAGTTACTGAGATTCCTCTCTTATGAGTAATACTGTGACTGGTACTTCTCTGTACTCAGTAACCTCCTTGAAATTGTCTTTCAGTGACTGATCTTCCTTTGGTACAGGTGTCTCTGTTACTATCCCTCCACTGTGATGAGTTCCGCAGAGAATGGTTCTCCTCTGTGATGGATGACCAAGTGACTGGTCGTCCTGTTTTATGGTTAACCCAGTGACTAGGTCTCCTCTAAATGAGTGCCCCAGTTACTGACCATCTTCTATAATGGGTGCTTCAGTGACTGGACCTCTTCTGTGTTAGGTGCCTTAGTGACAGTACCTCCTCTATGATAGGTACCATAGTCACTAGACCTTTATGTGATGGGTAACACTATTACCCTCTGCTGGGACGGCTGTCCCTGTGACTGGCCCTCCTTGATAGACTGAGCCCCAGACACTGAGCCCTCCTCTGTGATGGGGTTCTCAGTGACTAGCCCTCATCTGGAATGTGTGCCTCAGTGCCTGGATTTCCTTTGTGACAGATGCCCCAGGGAAAAGTTCTCTTCTTAGATGGGTGCCCTGTGGCTTTCCTCTGTGATTGCTATCCCATTGACTGGCTCTTCTCTCTGATTATTGCTGCAGTATGTAGTTTACTTCTGTGATTAGTACCCCAGTGTCTGGCCCTTCTCTACAATAGTACCCCAGTGACTGGATCTCCTCTGTGATGGGTGCCCTAGTGACTATTCCTCTTCTGTGATCAGTGACTCAGTGACTGACCCTCATCCAAATGGATGTCAAAATTAACAGCCCGCTGAATGATAGGTGCCCCAGTGTCTAACTCTTCTCTCTGATGATTTTCCCAGTGATAGCCTTATATGTGGTAGTTACACCAGTGACTGAGACTCCGCCATAAGGGGTCCAACAGTGACTGGCCCTCCTCCATTATGGGTGGCCCAGTGACTGGCATCCTCTGTAATAAATACCCCAGAGACTGGCACTCTTCCATAATAATCTCTCCAGTGGTTACCTCTCTTCTGTGATGGTTGTCCCACTTAATGGGCCTCGGCAATAATGAGGTCCCAGTGACTAGCCATATGTTGTGATGGGTGCCCCTGTGACAGGTCCACCTTTGGGATGGGTGCCTGTATGACTGCCCACCTTTGTAATGGGAGTCCTAATGACTGGTCTTTCACTTGTTGGGTGCCACAGTGAAAAGCTGTCTTCTGTGAAGTGTCCTTGTAATTAGGCCTCCTCTTTATTCTTGCCTTTGTGACTTATCCGCCTTTGTGATGACTTCCACAATGACTGGTTCTGGTCTATGATGGGTACCCTAGTGAGTGTCCATCCTTTGTGATGGGTGCACTAGTAACTGACCCTCCTGTGTGATAGGTGCCCCAGTGACAGACCCTCATCTGTGATGAATTTTCCAGCGACTAACCATCCTCCAAATAGGCATCCTAGTGACAAGCCCATGCATGTAAAGAGTGACAAGTATCCAACCCTTCTCCAAATGTGTGCCTTAGTGAGTAGGCCTTCTCCACATTGGTGCCCCAAGGACTTTACCTACTCCTTTATGGATTTCCCAGTGGCTTTATCTCCTCTCTGGTTGTTGCTCAGTACTACCCCTCCTCCTCAATTGGTATCCAAGTGGGCAGTCCTCCTCTGTGATGATTATCCCACTTAGTGGACTTCCTCCATAATAGGTGCCCCAATTACTGGCTCCTTTGTGATAGGTGTCCCAGGGACTGGGCGCCCTGGATAGTGTGTGCTCCAGTGACTGGGTCTCCCCTGAGAGTAGAGCCTTAGTGAGTGGCATTCAAATATGATGAATGCTCCAGTGACTAGCCCTCCACTTTGAAGGGTGCCCTGTGCTTGGCCGTCCACTGTTATGGGTGTCCCAGTGACTGGCATCCACTGTGAAGGGTGCTCCAGTGACTTGTACTCCTCTGTGATGGGCACCTGAGTTACTGGTTCTCCTCTGTCATAGTTGACCTAGAGACTGAGCATCCTGCATTATGGGTGCTCTAATAACTTGCCTCCTCTGGGATGGATTTTCCAGTAACTGTGTCACCTCCATAAAGGGTTTCCCTGTGACAAGCACTCTTCAGTGATGGGTGAACCAGTGACTGACTCTCCACTGTGATGGGTGTTTCAGTGACTATCTCTCCTCTGTGATATATGCCCCAGTGACTGAGCCTTCCCTAAAATGGATGCATTGGTTATTGGTTCTACCATGTTATAAAAGCCCCAATGTCTGACCCTTTTTTTGTGCAAAATATCCCAATGATTGATCCTGCTCTGTGATGTGTGTGCCAGTGTCTAGATTTCCTCTGTCCCTGTGACTAAATATCCTACGTAATGTGTGCCACAGTGATGAGCCCTCCCTCCTCCATTATAGTTGCTCCTGTGACTTTGCCTCCTCAGTAATTTGTGCCTCAGTGCCTGGCATTCCTCCATATTTGGTGCCCTAGGGACTATTCTCCTCTATGATTGGTGTCTCAGTAACATGCTCCCCTCAATAATGGATGTCTCATTGACTAGGCCTGCTTCATTATGTGTATTTCACCTACTGTGCCTCCTTCATAATGGGTTCAATAATGATTCTCTCTCCTTTGTGATGGATGACCCAGTGTATGGGGGGCCAGCCCTGCAGAGAGATTTAGAGGGTCCCTGGAAGGTGGGACAGTGTCAGCGATTATTCTGGAGAAAGAAAGAGAAAGAAAGAGAAAGGGGAAGAAAGAAAGAGTCTGGACTGTGTCTAGGGCATAACCCGATTTAATGGGGCAAACCGTAAGCCTTTTGTCCTAAAGTTTCACAGGCAAGATCACAAGATTTTCACGTGAACACAAAACCAGGTGGATGGGGGCCGTCCCCCCACCCACCAGGTGTTTCCTCAAGCATGAGGAAGGACAAATCCCAATATTATTTCACTGTTCCTTATCCTTGGTTAATGTTCCTCACAAACAATACAACAATTCTAACATCATAATATTCTAATAATAAATAACTTCTAAAACTTATGTATACCCAACACCTAATGACTGACTTAAATTTTAATACCTTTCTATTCTGTGCTAATTTTACCTGTACTATAAAAAACTCTTAATTATAGCTCAAACCTGTTCCTAAAGAATGTGGCCCAGTCCAAAGATCACGCTGGGCCATTTCCAGGAACAATTGATTATAATTTCTTAACAAAATGGCTATTCTAAAATCCTATGTATCTATCTTAATTTCTGTAAAAGTTTCTAATTCCTAATCCTAATATATAATGCTGATCATCAGCAATAAAGCTTCTAAAATAAGACCCAATACAAACTGTAATTGTACTAAAACCAAAACCGCAATTAGTGGAAAGTGGAAACAAGAAATTTCTAAAGTCACCTGTATGCTTATAAAACCTCAAAGTATCATGTTTGATCATGTCTGAATTAACATAATTCCCTGATGTAGCATGACCTATTCTACAATACTTTCTATGAATAAAATAAATTCAGCTTCTATAATAAGTAGAAAAAACTACACTAATTGTAACTAAAAAAACAGTTTAAAAGAATGCAGCCCAGCCCAAAGTGGATACTGGGCCTTTAGGAATGTGGCCCAGTCCAAAGTTCGTGCTAGGCAATTTCTGGTAACTCTAGATAATCATCTATACCATCTAAAGCTGGAAATAACTCTCTAAATGTATATACCAATTCTACAAATATACTTTTAAATCTTATAAAGAAGCTTGTATCATATGTAAGGCTCCCAAATGTGACCCTAGTTTGAACTGTGTTAAGTTTAAAGCCGAAACCGCAGTCTGTGAGAAACGGGAACAATGGATCCCTAGAGTCAGCCATGCCTGTCATACTCTCAGAACTTCATGCTCAGATCATCAAAGTCCCTGCTAGTGGGTCATGCCAAACAACAAAGAAGGGAGGAGGGAATGGGCCTTCAGCTCCTGAACCCAACCTGGTGGTCTCAGGGTCCTCAGCCAACCTGGATCCCTAATGCTCAGGCGGGCCTCCATGGCCAGCTCCCAACACCAGTGGCTGTTCTCCACCCTAAGGTGTCATGCAGTGACTAAGTCTTCTCTGTGATGGTGCCCCAAACTGACCTTCTTATATGATGAGAGCCCATTGACTTGTCCTACTTTCTGATCAGTGTCTCTGTGTTTGGACTTCCTCCATTTTTGGTGCCTAGTGACTGGGCTTCCTCAGTGATTTTTGCCACAATGACTGACCCTCTTCCACAATGGGTACCCTAGTGACTAGACACTTTTGTGTTGGATGTTCCAATAACAAGTCTTTCTCCATAATGAGTGACTTAGTGACTAGCACTCCTTCATTATGGGTGCCCCAATGATTGTGTCTCCTTGGTGATTTGAGCCCTAGTTATTGGCCTACATCCATAATGAGTTGCCCTAGGAATTAGCCCTTCAATGTGATGACTGTCCTAGTAATTTGGGGTTCTCCGTAGTGTGCACACCAGTGTTACATTCTCCTTTTTTATGGGTGTCCTAGTTTTGGTTCTTGTCAGTTATGGGTGACCAGTGATTGGCCCCCATCTGTGATGGTTGTTGCAGTGAATGGTCTTTCTTAAAGATGGTTGCCCCAATGACTGACCCTTCTCTGTTATTAGTGCCACAGTGACAAGACATTTTCTGTGTGGTTTTCTTAATGACTAGACCATGTCTTTGAGTGACACTTTCACTACTGGCCAATCTCTGTTGTGGATGTCCCAATGACTTGCCCTCTTCTGTTATGGGTGATTCACATACAGATTCTCCTCTCTTATAGGTGCCAAAGTGACTGCTCCTTCTCTGTTTTGAGTGACCCAGTGATTGGCATTCTTCTATAATGGGTGCCTCAGGGATTGGCACATTTTTGTAATGGATGGCTCAGTGACTGCCACTATTCTATTATCGGGTCCCCAGTGACTCTCTTATGAGGAACTCAGTGGCTGTGCCACCTATGTGATTAGTGCCTCCTCTGTGATGTGTGCCCCAGTGACTGGCCCTCCTATTTGATCAGTGCCCCAGTGACTGGCCCTTTTTAAATGGGTGCTTCAGTAAATGGTGTTCTTCTGGGATGGGTGCCTCAGTTATTATCCCTCTGTTGGAATGGGTGTCAGTGATTGGATCTCCCCTGTGATGGGTGTCCAAGAGACTAGCCCTCCTTTCTGATGGGTGACTCAGTAATTGGGTTTTCTCTTAATGGGTGCCCAGTGGTTGGCCCTCCTCTGTGATGAGCGCCCCATTAACTGCACCTACTTCATTATAGGAGTCTCATTGACTGTTCTTCCTCCATTATGGGTATCTTTGTATTTGGGCCTCCTCTGTGATAGGTGTCAGAATGACAAGTTCTCCTCTGTAATGGATGTCCTAGGAAGTGATACTTTTTCAAATTGGGTGCCTCAATAACTAGTGCTCCTTGGTGATGGATGCCCCAATTTCAAGGCCTACTAAATGTTGAGTGCCTGTGACTGGAATTCCTCCATAATGCGTATCCCACTGATTACTCCCCTTCCAAGGTAGCTGATCAATTGACTGTGACTCGTCTCTGATTGGTGCTCCAGTGTCTAGTATTCCTCTGATTTTTGTGCCCCAGTAACTAGTCATCCGCTTTAATAAGTGTTCCTGGGACAGCTTCTTATGCATAATTGGTGTCCCAGTGAGTAGCCTTCCTCTGTAATGATAGACCCAAGGACTGCCTCTGCTTTATGATGAGTATTTGAGTGACAGGTTCTCCTCTGTGATAGATAGCACAGTGGCTAAGCCTTTTCTATAATGGGTGCCCCAGTTACTCTCTTTCTCTCCTTTGTGGTAAATACCCCAGTGACTGCGTGTCCTCTATAATGGGTTTCACATTGTCTAGGCTTACTCTGTTATGGGTGCACCAGTGACTAGTCCTCATCTGTAAAAAATGCCCCAGTAACTGGTCCTCTTCTGGGATGGATGCCTTAATTACTATGTCTCCTTTGTGATGGGTATCTCAGTGACTGGATCTCCTTTGTGATGTATGCCCAAGAGACTAACTCTTCTCTGTGAAGACTGCCGACGAGATGCCCTTCTTTGTGATGGTTGCCATAGTAATTAGGTCTTCTCTTGATGGGTGCCCAAGTGACTGATCCTCCTCTGTTATGGGTGTCCTAGGAACTATTCTCCTCCAAAATAGGTGCCTCAATGACTAGTGCTACTTGGTATTGGATGCCTTAATCTCAGGACATTCTACATAATTGGTGTTCCAGTGGCTAGGCCTCCTCTGTGCTGGGTATCCCAATGATTGCTCCTCTTCCATGATAGGTGCTCCATTGACTGAGACTTGTCTCTGGTGTCCTTGTGACTAACACTTCCCCAAAATGTGTGCCCAGTGACTATTCCTCCTCTTAAATAGGTGTTCCAGAACTGAGTGTCATGCATAATTAGTGTTCCAGTGACTAGCCCTCCTCTTTGATGAGTGACCCAATGACTCTGCTTTGTGATGAGTGTTCCAGTAACTGTCTCTCCTTTGTGATAGATGGTCCAGTAACTGAGCCTCCTCTATAATGAATTCTACTGTTTCTGTCCATCTTCTAGGGTAATTGCTCCAGTAACTGGGCCTCCTTTATAATGAGTTTCATATTGATTAGCCTTCCTCTGTGATGGGTACACCAGTGACTAGCCCTTATCTGAAAAATATCCTAGTAACTGGTCCTCATCTAATATGGATGCCTCAGTTACTATCCCTCCTTTGTGATGGGTGTCTCAATGACTGAATACCCTCTGTGATGGGTGACCAAAAAACTAAGCTTCCTCTGAGATTGGTGCCCCAATAATTGTGCCTTTTTTATGGGTGACTCAGTGATTAGTCTTCCTTTATTATTGGGGACCCAATGACTGTCCCTCCACCATAATGATTGCAACAGTGTCTAGCCCTCCTGTGTGAAGATTTTCTCAAGTACTGACCCTCCTGCAATATGGGTGTCTCAGTAACTAGCCTTCTTCTGTGATGCGTGCCACAGTGTCAGGCTTACCTCTGTAATGGGTACCCCAGTGACTGACTCTCCTCTGTTATAAATGCCCAGTAAATGAGCCTCTCTATAATGAGTGTCCCAGTAACTGACCCTCTTCTGTGATGTGTGCTTGATGTTTGCCCCATGACTGACCCTTCTCCCTGAAAAATATCCCAGTGATTATCCTTCTCTGTGATGGGTGTTCCAGTGTCCAGCTTTCTTCTGTCATCACTGCCCCACTGGGTCTCCTACATAATGGGTTCTCCAGTGACTATCTCTCCTCTATTATGAGTGTCTCGGTGACTGGGACTCCTCAGAAATTGGCGTCACACTGATGGGGCATACTCAATGATGTGTGCCCTAGTGACATAACCTCTCCTGTGATAGGTATTCCAATAACTGACCTTCTTCCTTAATGGGAGTCCCTGTGATCTGTCTTCTGCTGTTATTGGTATACCAGTGACTGGCTTCTTTTGTGATGGGTGTACAAGTGTCAGGGCATCCTCCATAATTGGTGTCCCAGTAACTAGCACTCCTCTGTAATGGGTGTCCCTGTAACTGGTCCTGCTTTGTGTTGGGTGTCCCAGTGACTGGCTCTCCTCTGTGATGATTGCCCTAGTGACTGGGCCTTTTCTGTGATTGGTGCCACATTGACAGTTGCACCCTCATAATGGACCCAAGACTAGTCCTCACTTGTCATAGGTGTATCCTTATTGGACTTCTTCCATAATGCATGCCCTAGTAACTAGCCCTCATTTTTGTTGGGTACCATTTTGACTGGCCCTTCTCCATGATTGGTGACCCAGTGACTGATCATCCTCTGTGATGTGTGTCACAGTAATAATTCATGTTCTTTGATGAATTTCCCAGTGACTATCCCTCCCTTGTGATGTGTGCATTTGTTATTAGCCCTCCTCTGTGGTTGGTGACTATGTAACTATCCTTCCTCTGTGCTGGTGTCTCCTCTGTGGTGATCCTCCTCTGGGATTAGTGCTCCAGTGACTGGTCCTCATCAGTGATGGGTACTCTAACTATTATCCCCACCTGCAATGGGTGCCCCAGTACCTGGCCCTTCACTCCGATGTGTAGTCTTGTGACTATGCTTCCTTTCTGATCAGTGCTCCTCTGACTAGATCTTCTCTGTGTTGGGTGACCCAGTGACAGGTCCCCCTCTGAGACAGGTAGCACAGTGACTGGGTCTCCATTGATGTGTGCTCAGATGACTATCCCTTCTCTCTGTTGTGGGTGCTTAGTGACTGGGCATCTTTCTAAGTGGTGTCACAGTGACTGGCTCTCCTCTATGGTTGGTGTCCCAGTATTGCATTTTTATGTGCTAGGTGTCCTAGAGAATGACTTTCCTCTGTGATAGTTGCCCCAGTGACTCTCCCTTTTCTGTGATGTGTGCTCCAGTGAGTGATTTTCATCTGTTATGAATGCAGCAATGACAGGCCCTCCTTTATGATTGGTGCCCCAGTGACTCTGCCTCCTCCATAATGGATACTCCACTGAGTGGCCCTTCATTGTTAAGGGTGCCAAAAGACTAGCCATTCTCTGTGTTGGGTGTCCAAGTGATTAGCCTTCCTCTGTGAGGGGTGCAACCATGAGTGGCCTGCATCTGTGATGTGTGTCTGGGTTACTGGACCCTATCTATTTTAATTTCCATGATTACTGATCCATCTCTGTGATTAGTGTTCTAATGACTGGCCATCCTTTATGATGGGTGCCCAGTGGCAAGTCTGTGATGAGTGCCCTAGTAGCCATGCCTCCCCCAATATGGGTGCCTAGCGACTAGCTCTCCTCTGTGATAAGTGCCCCAGTTTCTGGGCTCTTCCATAATTTGTTTCCCAGTGGCTAGTCTTCCCTTGTGAAGGATGTTCCAGTGATTGGGCCTCGTTTTTAAGAGGTGCACCATTGACTGAGAATCCTTCAAGAATGGAGTCACAGTGACTGGTCCTTCTCCACATTGGATGCCTCATTGTTCAGCCTACCTCTGTGATATGTGTCCCATTGACTGTCCCTCTTCTGTGATGGGTGTGCAGTGATTCACTCTCCTTTTTTATGGGTGCCCCAAGTTATTGGCTTTTCTTTGTTATGGTTGTCTCAGTGTCTAGCTCTCTGCAATGGGTGCAAAAGAGACAGTCCTTCTTCTCTGATGGGTGTCCCAGGGGCACCTCGATCTCTGTAGTGGGTGCTTCAGTGATTGAATATCCTCTGTGATGAGTGTGCCAGTGACTAGCACCACTCAATGATGGGTGACCCAATTACCAGAACTCCTATGTGATTAGTGCCCCAGTGAATGGACCTCCTCTCTGATCAATATTTCAGTAATTGACCATCCTTAAAATGGGTTCGCCAGTGATTATGGCTGTCTTTTCGTATGGTTTCCTAATTTTCTAGCCCTCTTGTATGATAGGTGCCTTGTACCTGGTTATCCTCTGATGAGTGCCTAAGTGAGTTTTTCCTCTATGATGGAAAAAACAGTGACTGGGCCTCAATCAAATGGGGATCCCAGTGACTGACCATCTCGTGATTGTTGACTCAGGGACTGGCCCTCCTCTGTGATTGGTGCCTCAGTGACTGATTCCTCTGTGATACATCCTCCAGTGACTGTGATGGGTGATCCAGTCACTGGGTTTCCTCTAAATGAGTATGCAAATTACTGGCCATCCTGTTTTATGAGTGACCTAGGGTCTGGCCTTTCTTTTTGATAGGTGTCTTAGTGACTGTGCCTTTTCTGTGACATACGCTTCAGTGACTATAAATCCTCTGTGATGGGTAACATAGTGACTTTGCCTCCACTGTTGGCTACCCCAGTTACTGGCCTTCTTCTGTGATGGAAACCCAGTGACTGAGTCCCTCTTAAAGAGTGCCCCAGTGATTTGTCCACCTGTTATGTGTTCCTCAGTCATTAACCCTGATGTGTGTTTCAGTGACTGACTCTACTTTGTTGATGGGTGCCCTAGTTATTAGGTCTCCCCTGTGATGAGTGCCACAGTGATTGGCTCTCCTGTGTGACTGCTGTCCCATTGGCTAGGTCTCCTCTCTAATGGGTTTGCTAGAGAGTAACCTTCTTCAATGATAGGTTTATCAGTTCCTTGTCCTCTTATATAATGTGTGTCCTAATGACTGGAATTCCACTTTGATTGGTCCCCCAGTGACAGGTCTTCTTCTAAGATCAGTGCCCCGGTGAATGACTTTTACACATAATGGATGCCCTAATGAATAGCATCAGTTATGGTGGTGCCCAAGTGTCTGTCTATCCCTTGTGATGGGTTTCCCAATGACAGATTCTCCTCAGTGATTGTTGCAACAGTTACTTGAACTCTATAATGGGTGTCACAGTGACTGACCCTACTCTATTAGGGCTGCAGCTTTGTGATCAGTGATTTGCCTCCTTTGGAATCAGTGCCCAAGTCTGGTACTCCTACACAATAGTTGTTCCAAAGACTCTTTAACGTGTCTCACTTAATGGACTTCCTCAATAATGGGTGCCATAGTGACAAGCCTTCCTTTGTTATAGGTGCCAATGTGACTGATCCTCAAGTGTGATGGACGACACAATGTCTGGTCTTTCTTTGTAGTAAAGGTCCCAGTGACTCTTTCTCCTTGATTGGTATCATAGTGACTAGTCTTCCTCTGTGATAGGAGACAAAAAGATTGTTCCTCCTTTTTGATGGGTGTTCATGTCACTAGAACTCCTCTGTGATGGATGCCAGGACACTAGGCCTCTCTGTGATGGAAGCCCCACTAGCTGGCCCTTTTTGTGATCAATGTTTCATGATTGGCCCTCCATCTATTTGGTGCCCAATTGACTGGACATCCTTTGTTATGGGTGCTCCAGTAATGGTCCCTCCTTTGTGAATGGTGCTTCAGTGATTTGTTTTTTAGTTATGTGTGTTCAGTTGTCTAGCTCTTCTCTAGATGGGTGCATAGGTGATTGGGCCTACTTCTCTTGATGTAACAGTGACTGTCTCTCTTATGATGTGTTTCTCTCTGGCTCTTCTCTGTGTTAGGTTTCTCAGTGACTTTTCCTCATCCATTATGGATGCCATATGGACTAGTACTACACTGAGATTTATGACTCACTGAATGACTGTCTTATGTGACGTGTGTGCCAATAACTGGATCCTTCTAGTAAATGTTCCCCAGTGATTGGACCACCATCATAATGGGTGCCCCAGTGATGGGAACTCCTTTATGATGGGTACCTTGGTGGCTGGATTTCCACTGTGAGATATTCTCCCAAACATGTATATTTCAGTGATGGGGTCCCCAGTTATTGGAACCCTCAGTGACAGGCCATAGCATCTAAACAGTACCCTCCTTAAAAAGGGTCCTCAAGTGACTGACCCTCCATTAGGACGGGTGCCTTATTACAAGCCCTCCTCTGTGATGGGGTCTCAGTGACAGGTAATTTTCTCTTATGGGTGCCCAAGAGAGTAGCTATTCTCTATGATGAAGACCTAATGACTCTGCCTATTCCAAAAAGATGCCCAAGTGACTTTGCCACATTCCGTGATGGGTCCTTCAGTGACTGGTCCTACTTTGTGATGGATGCCTCGGTAAATATAGATTTTCTCTGATAGGTTCTCCAGTGAAAAGAACCTCTTCTGCCAAACGAATCTCACTGACTTTACAGCTTCTGTGATGGTTACCCCAATAACTGGCCCTCTTCTGTGATCATAGCCCCAGTGACTAAAACCATCAAATTGGGTGCCCAAGTTTATGAACATCCTCTGTGTTGGATCTCTCAGTGACTCTCCCACATCAGTGATATGTATCTCAGTACATAAATCTCCTTTGTGGCAGGTATCCCAGAAAATGGTTGTCCTCTGTGATGAGTACACCTAACACTAACCCTAACCCCATCTCTAACCCTAACCCTATCCCTAACCCAAATCCTAACCCTAACCCAAACTTAACCCTAACCCTAATCATAACTTTGGACTGGCTTTCCTCTGTGATTGTTGTACCATTGACTGAGTCTCCAGTCTGTGGGTGGCCCACTGGGCAACCTTATTCTCCTGCATGCCTCAGCCACTGGTCCTCCTCTATATTATGTGCCCCAGTAATGGGAACTCCTTTGTGATATCTGACCCAGTGACTTGTCCTCATATATTTGAGTTTTCCAGTGTCTGTCCCTTCTATGTAATCAGTGTTTCAGTGACTGGCCGTCATCCATAATGGATGCCCTAATGACTAGCATCCTCTATGTTGGATGCCACAATCTCTGACTTTTCTCTGTGATGGTTTTCCCAGTGACCGGCTCTCCTCTGTGGTTGTTGGAACAATGACTGGGACTCCCACTTAATGAGAACTCCAGTGACTGGTTATTCTCCATTGTAGATGCCCCAATGACAGGGTCTTCGCTGTGATTGGTCCCCCAGAGACTGGTGCTCCTCCATAATGGTTGCCTGAGTGACTAACCTTCCTCCGTATTGGGTGCCCCAGTGACTGGACTTACACTGTTATGGGTGAATCAATCACAGGCTTTCCTTTGTAATTGATGTCCCGTTTGCTGGGCCTCGTTGTGACTTGTGCCCCATAAACTGGTGCTTCTCTATAATGGTTGTCCCAGTGACTAGTCCTCCTCTGATAAGGTTATCCCATTCATTGGATATCTTCGGTAATAGGTGCTCAGTGATTGGAACTCTTCTGATATTGGTACCACAAGATTAGCCCTTCTCTGTGTTGTGTGTACCAGTGACTAATCCTCTTCTGTAATGGGTGCCTCAATGATTATCCGCCATGATGGGGTCCCAAGTTATAATCCCTCTTCTTTGATGGCTGTCACAGAATCTGATCCTCTTTTGTGATGGTTGCTGAGTGTCTATCCCTTCTCTGTGATGGGATCCCCAATGACTGGCCCTTCTCTATGTTGTGTGCCACTGTGTGAAAAAGTGGCACACAATGACTGGCCGCAATGACTGGCCCTTCTCTATGTTGTGTGCCACTATGTGAAAAAGCCCTACTATGTGAAAAATTTCCAATTATGTATCCTCTTCTGTGATTGGTGTCTCAGTGAATAACTTTGCTCTACTCTGTGACCATAGGCCCAGTTACTGGTTCTCCGACCTAATGTTTGTCTCAGTGACTAGCCCTCTTCCATTATGGGTGCCCCAGCGACTGTTCCTCTTCAGTAATTTGTGCCCCATTGACTGACCCTCCAACCTAATGTGGGACCTAGTGACTAGCTCTCCTCTGTGATGAGTGTCCCAGTAACTGGGTCTTCTCCATAATCGATGCTTCCGTGAAAAGACAGTTTTTTGTATTTTTATAATTGTCTTGGCTTATAAATTATTCTATGCATTTTGCCCAGTCTAATTATGTAATTGGTAAAAGACACTGCAGTTTGCATAAAGACAATTTAGTCCACTTTATGCATTTTGGTATATTATTCCTTTGCAATTTATAAATTTTTATTTTTTTCCTTATATTTTGTATTTTAAAGATGTGGGGTACAATTAACGTTAGCTTTACAAACGTTGGTGATCCAGATACCCTTGTTGATGAGGTGTGCCCCTCTCTCCACTTGCAGTTTCTCTCAACTCCCAATCCCACCCCCCCGGCAGTTTCCCAATACTGCCAATCCTTTTCTTCTAGTATTATGACAATTAATAAAGGGTCGCTTATGAGTGAGAATATATGGTACTCTGTTCTTTGTTTCTGTGATAGATCACCAAGTATGATCGACTCTAAATTCATCCATGTTGCTGCAAAGTCCATACGTCTGTCCTTCTTTATGACTACATGTCATTTCATTGAGTATCTATACCACATTTTTTATCCAGTCCAGCTTCGATGGACAGCATTGCTTGTTCCATTATTTGCTATTGTGAATAGAGCTGCAAGTACAATGTGGGTGAAGATATCTTTTTTGTAGAATGATTTGATTTCCTCCAGGTATAATCTCAATTCTTTTTTTAAAAAAAACTTTTTGTTTATTGATATTTTCTATGATATTTTTATTTTCTCTGCCTGTATTTAGTCTCCTATTTTGGTGATTTGGATTCTTCTACTAAAGTTGGGTTTGTGGTGGTCTTCAGTTTGAAGTTCCCTTAGGTGTTTTTTTAAACTCTCAGCTTGTGATCTTTCCATTTTCTTGATGTGTGCTCATAGAGATATAAATTTCCCTCTTAGAGCTGATTTCATGGCATCCCAGAAGTTCTGGTAAGACGTTTCTTCATTTTCATTTGTTTCCAGGAATCTTTCAATTTCTGCATTGATTTTAGTTTTGATCCATTCATTGTTCAGTATCATATTGTTTTGTGTCCATATCTTTGTGGACTTTGGGGAAATCTTGTTGTTGTTGATATTTATTTTTATTACACTGTGGTCTGAGAAGGTGCATGGCATGATTTCAACCTTATGGAATTTGTTTATGCTAGATTTATGACCAAGGATGTGATTTATCTTGGAGTGTGTTCCATGTGATGATGAGTAGAATGCATATTCTGTGGTCATTGAGTAGAATAATCTATAGGTAATCATTAAGTCCATGTGGTCGAGTGTCAAGTTTAGTTTCTGGATCTCCTTACTGATTTTATGCCTTTATGATCTATCTAGGGTTGTTAGTGGGGTATTCAATTCCACTGCTAAAATAGTGTTAGTGTCAGTATCCTTTTTGAGTTTACTTAGTAGTTTTTTTTGTTTGTTTGTTTGTTTTATAAATGCCGGTACTCCTGTTTTTTGGTGCATTTATATTTGAATGGATATTTCTTATTGATGTATTGAAACTTTAACATTATTTTGAGTCCCTTTTAACCTTTTTAAATTTTTGATAACTTAAAACATTTGTCTGATGTTAAGATCGTGACTTTTGCCTCCTTTTGTGATCCATTTTCCTGGAAACTCATTTTCCTTCCTTTCACTTTGACTCTGTGTACGTCTCTGGTGCTGAGATGAGTTTCCATGATGCAGCAGAAAATTGGGTAATGGTTTTTATCCAGTTTACCATTCTGGGTCTTCTCAGTGGTGCATTTAGTCCGTTCACATTCAGGATGATTACAGAAATGTGATTGTTCATCCCTGTCATGAGATTCTTATAAAGTTTTTTCTTGGTTTGCTTGTTTTCATTTGGTTTTGGAGTTGATGTATGTGTGTGTTTTCAAGTTTCTTGTTGTGCTATAATCTCTGTTGATTTTGTGCTGTGCTGTTCTCTTGGGAAGTGTGTGGTCTTTCTTTTTCTCTTTCTTCTCTGATTAATAACTTTTTCAGTGTTTCCTGTAGAGCTGGTCTGGCAGTTGCATAACCTCTTAGGAATGAGATGTCTGGAAAGGATTTTAATTCTCCATCGTTGCTGAAGATGAGCTTGGCTGGGTATAAAATTCTTGGTTGAAGTTGTTTATCTTTGAAGACTTTGAATAATGGTGTTCAATCCCTTCTTGTTTGCAGTGTTTCTGCTGATAGGTCTGCTGCTATTATGATTGGTTTTTCCTGGTAGGTAGTATGACCATTCTTGCTGCCGTTAGGATTATTTTCTGCCTACTTTGTGTAGGCGAATTACTATGTGTCTAGGTGTTGGTCTTCTCATTTAATATCTTGTGGAGGTTCTCTGTATCTCTTATGCTTGACTAGTCACATCTCTGGTGAGATGCAGAAAGTTTTCTTGGATTATCTCCTGAAACACTTGCTCCAAGTTGTTTTCCATTTTCCTTTCTTCTTCTTGATATCAATCAGGCATAGGTTGGTCTCTTGATATAATCACATGAAAAGCCCTATTTTTGGATTGGTGTCCTAATAATTTGCCCTGCTCTATGATGGGACCCCCTCTGACTAGCCCTGCTCTATTAAGTGTGTCCCTGTGCCTGGTCCTCCTGCGTGACAAGTGCCAAAATGACTGACCCTCCTCCATAGTGATTGCCTCAGTGACTATTCCTTGTCTGTGATGGATGCCTTACTTACTGGGCCTTCTATATAATAGGTGTCCTAGTGATTGGCACTCCCTTGTGATGGGTACCACAGTGAGTCAGACTTCTCTGTGATGGTGCTGAAGTGAATGGCCTTTATATATGAGGAGTGGCCCATTGACAAATGCTTCCCTGTAATGGGTGTCTCAGTGACTTGCCTTTTTCCATTATGTGTGCCCCAGATATTGGTCCTTCTATGTATTGTGCCACAGAACTATCCTATCTGTGATTGCTGGTCCAGTGACTGGCCCAACACTATCATCATTGCCCAGTGAATACACCGCTTCTTTAGTGGTTCCATAATGACAGGCTGCCCTTGTGATATGTGTTACAGTGTCATGCTCTCTTCTGTGATTATCCTTCTTCGAAGATTGGTGTCCCAGTGACAGACTCTTCCCTATAAAAAGTAAAACAGTGACAGATCATCCTCTTTGATGTCCCAGAGACTGGGACTCTTACCTAATGGTTGTGCCAGTGTCTAGCCCACCTCTGTGATGGGTGTCCCAGTGACTGGCCCTTCTCCAAAAGGAGGAGTGTCCCAGTGACTCGCTATCCTCTGTGATGGATTTCCTATTAACTGGCCCGTCTCTGTGATGGATGCCTCAATGATTGGCCCTCTTGAATAATGGATGCACCAGTTACTGGCTCTCCTTTGTGATGGAAGCCTTAGTGTCTAGCCCTCCTTTGTTATGCCTTCCCCAGCAACTGGTATTCCTCCGTGATAGGTGCATTATTCACTACCTGACGTCTATTGTAGGTTTTCCAGTGACTGCACCTCATCTGTGATAGGTACCACCACAATTACCTAACTCTTTTATGAGAATCATACTGGCTTCGACACTCCTGTGTTGGCTGCCCCAGTTACTGGTCCTCTTCTGTGATAAGAGACCTAGTGACTGAGTCCTTCTAATAGGTACCCCTGTGACAGACTCTCCTTTTTGATGTATGCCACAGTGACTGGTTCTCCGTTGAGATGGATGCCCCAGTGACTGGCCCTCCTCTGTGATGGGTAGCTTAGTGAATGACTTTCCTCTGTGTTGCTTGTTCCAGTGACTAGGCCTCTTCTGTGATCCGGCACAAGTGTCTGCCTCTTCTCTGTGAAGTGTGCTTCAGAGAATGTATCCCTTTTGTTTGGTGGTCCTTTGGCCCACCTCTGTAATTGGTGCATCATTGACTGGATGTCTTCTATAACCCATTTCCAAGTGACTAGTCATCATCTGTGATGGGTAGCCGAGTGACTGTTCTACTCTGTGTAGGGTTTTCCAGTGACTAAACTTCTACTCTCATGGGTGCCCCAGTGACTGGCCTCCTCTGTAATGGGTGCCACAGTGACTAGCTCTCCTCTGTGATGAATGTAACAGTGACTGGCTTCCCTCTGTTATGAGAGCAACAGTGATTAGCCATCTTCTGTGATGGTTACCTCCTAGGCTGTTCCTACTCCAAAATGGGTGGCCCAGTGACTGGTCCACCTCTGTGATGGGTGTTCCAGTGACTGGCCCTCCTCCAAAATTGGTGCTCTAGTGGCTCGCCCTCATCTGTCATTTATGGTCTACTTACTGTCTCACCTCTGTGATGTGTTCCCCTGTGATTGACCCACTTCTATAGTGTGGGCCCCTGTTACTGTCTCTCCACTCTGACGTGTGAATTAGAGGCTGGTCCTCCTCTCTGATCAGTGCCTCTGCGACTATTCGACCTCCAATTTGTGTTTCCCAGTTACTAATCTGACTCCATCATGGGTGCTACAGTGACTAGTGCTCTTCTGTAATTGTTAATCAAGTTACCATGCCTCCTCTGCGATGGGTGATCAGTGAATGACTCTCCTCTGTGATCAGTGACCCACTAATTAGCCCTCCCTAAAATGGGTTCCCAAGTGTATGAACTTTTTTTGGGGAGGGTGATTTAGTTACCAGCCCTCCTCTGTAATAGATGCCTCAGTAACTGACTCTTATTTCTAATGAGTGCCAAAGTGGATAGCCCTCCTCTCTGATGGTAGCCTTAGTGTCTGGCCTGTCTCTTTGAAATGTGCCTCAGTAACCGTGGTGACTTTTCTGTGATAGCTATTCCAGTGACAGTCCATCCTTCATGATTGATGCTCTAGTGACTGTCTTCTCTAATCTGTGGACTCAGCTATTGGCCCTCTTTTGTGAGGAATTTCCATTGACTGGCCTCCTCTTTGATGGATATCCAAGTGACTAACCAGAAACAGTTAGGAGTGGGTGTCACAGTAACTAGATTCACCTGTAATGGAAGCTCCAGTAATTGGGCTTCCTCCTTAATGGATGTCCCAGGGACTGGCATCCTCTCTGATGGGTACCCTGTGATGAACAGTCCTCTGTGTTGGAAAGCCTATTTACTGCTCCTTCTCTGTGATGGGTGCTCCAATGATAGGCACTCCTTAGTGATTTGTGCCCCGTGACTGGGTCCTCTCTGTAATGGCTGCTCCAGTGACTGGCCCTTCTCCATTATTGGTGCTCCAGTGCCTGGTCATCTCTGTTATTGGTTCCCTATTGACTCGCACTTCACCAAAATATTTGCTCTAGTGACTACTCCTCCTCTATGGAGGTTGTCCCATTGACTGGCCTTCCATCATAAAAGATGGCCCAGTGATACCTTCCTCTGTTATGGGTCCACAGTGACCAGCCCTTTTATTTGTTGTGTGTCCCAGGGAATGACCCTCCTCTGTGATGAGTGCCCAAATGACTGACCATCCTCTATTATGGGTGACCCAGTGATTGGCTCTCCTCTATGATTGTTGCCCTAGTGACTGTCTCTGTTCTGTTATGGGCACCCCAGTGACTAACCTTCTTGTGTGATGGATACTTTAGTGACAGGCGTTCCTTTTAATGGGTACCCCTTGATTGGCACATCTCTATGATCAGTTGCCTAGTGGCTGGAATTCTTCTGTTATCAGTAACCCAGTGAGTTGTCTGTTCTGTAATAAGTGCTCCACGTTTAATCTTCTATAATGAATGTGCTGGTGACTAGCTCTCTACTATTATGGGTGCTTCAGTGACATCCTCTCTTCTGTGTTGCATGTCTCAGTGGATGGCACATCCCTTTAATGGGAACCTTACTGACTATTCCACTTCTGTGTTCAGGTTCCCAGTGCCTGGTCTTCCTTCTGTTGGGGGGGACCATGAAAGGACCTCCTGTGGGATTGTTGCCTCAGTGACTGGTACTCCTCCAGGTTGGGAGTGTCTGTGACTGCTCCTTTTCTGTTATGCGTGCTTCCTTGACTGGCCCTTTTCTGTGACTGGTGTCCCAGCGATTGGCACTCCTTGTTTGCCTCCGTGACTGGACCTATTCTGTCTTGGTTGCCACAGCCACCCTCCTCTGTGGTGGGTGCCCCAGTGAGTAGTCCTTCTCTGTGAAGTGTGCCACAATATCAAGCCCGTTTTTATGAGGAGTGTCTCAGACACTAGCCCTCCTTTGTGATGCGTTTCTTTGTGACTGACTATACTTTGATGTGTTCTTTAAAGACTGCCCATAATCTGTGATGGGTGCCCTAGTGACTGATTTTCCTGTGTGATGGGTGAACCAGTGACAGACCCTCCTGCAGTTAGGCGCCCTATTGACTGACTTTTCTTTATGATGGTTGCCCCAGTGCCTGGCCCTCATCTGTTGTGCTTAACCCAATGACTAGCAGTCTTCTAATATTGGTGCCTCAGTAACTATCCCACCTCTTTGATGGGTGAATCGCCCTCCTCCAAAGTGTGTGCCCATGTGACTCAGTAATTTCAGTATATATCTCTCCTCTGTTTTCAATGCAAAAGTGATTAGATCCTCTCTGAAATGGGTATTTTAGTGACAAGACTGTCTCTGTCATCAGAGCCCCAGTGATGGATCACCCTTCTAATAAATAAACCCGTAGACCTCCTCAGTGATTACTGACCCTGTTTTGGGGTCTCCTACATAAAGGGTGCCCCAGTGACTATGCTGCTTCATTGTGGGTGTCTCTTTAGCTGGGTCTTCTCAGTGATTGCTGCTTCACTGTCTGACTTTCCTCCATAAGGGGTGCCCCCATGACTGACCTGACACTATGATTGATGCAACAGTGACTATCCCTTCTCTCTTATTAATACTACAGTAACTGAACCTCCTCTATGTTGGGTGTCCAGTCTCTGATCCTCTTTGATTGGTGCTCAAGTGACAGGTCTTCAGTGATGAGTGTCCTGGTGTCTGCAACTCTTCTGTTATAGAAACTTCGGTGACTATCCCACTTCTGTGTTTGGTCAATCGAAGATTGGCCCTCCTCTGTGATTGGTGCTCCAGTGATTGGCTCTTCTTTGTAATCGGTGCACCAGTGTCTGACTATCATTTGTATTGAGTACCCCAGGGACTGACCTCCTCTGTGATGGTTTCCCAAAAATTGACCCTCCACTAGGATGAGAACCCCAGTCACTGGACTTTCTCTGTGATAGGTACCCCGTGACTAGACCTCCTATGTGCTGGGTGTCTCAGTGATTAGGACTTCTCTGTGATGGGTGCTTCAGTTACTGTCTCTGCACTGTGACACGTGCCTTAGTGATTGTGTCTCCTCTGAGATGAGCGCCCAAGTCACTAGTCCTCCTCTGTGAGGAGTTCCTGATTGACAGACCCTACTTCTAATTGGTGCCCCAGTGAGTGATTCCCCTCTGGAATGAGTGCTTCAAGGACAGGCCCCTTGTAGGAAAATTGCCTCAATGACTGGTCCTTCTTTGGAATGGGTGACTTGGTGAGTGACTCTTCTCTTCGATGGTACACCAGTGACAGTTTCCCTTCTTTGACGGGTGTCCCAATGACTGACTCACCTCTGTGATATATGCCTGAGGAATCAGCTTTCCTTTGTATTATGTGCCCAATTTACTGGTCCTCCTCTATGAAGGGTGCCCAGTGATTGATCTCCTGCATAATGGTTGCCAGAGTGACTGACTTTTCTTTTGAAATTGGCCTCAGGGACTAGCCTTCCTCTGTGATGCTTGCCAAAGGACAGGGCTTCCATTGCAATGAATGACCCAGAGACTGGCCCTTCTCTTTGATCAGTTCCTCTCTGATTGGCCCTAATTTTTGGTGCCCCAGTGATTATGCCTCCTCTGTGATGGCTGTATCGGTGATTGTTCCACCTCTGAGTTGGGTGCTTTATTGATTGCTTCTCCTCTGATGGGTGTTTCAGTGAAAGACTCTTCTTTGTGAATGGTGCCCCAGTCACTGGCTTTATTAAGTGATAGGTGACCCAGTGAATGGATCCTCTCTCTTATGGATAACCAAGTGACTGGTATTCTGTGATATCTTCCCTAGGAATTACACTTTTTCTCTAATTGATAGTCAATTGACTGACTGTCTTCCATGATGGATGTATCAGTAAGTAACTGACTTCTATAATGGGTGTCCAAGGGACTCGACCTCCTCTGGGCTGAGTACCCAGTTACTAGCTGTCCTCCATAATTTGATTACAGTGACTGGCATTCCTATGTAACGGATACTTCATTGACTAATCCCCCTTTGTTATGGATGCCTCCAAGACTGAGCCTCCTTTTAATGGGTGCCCAGATGACTCGCCATCGTCTGTGATGGGTGCCTCTGTGACTGGCCATCCTCTGTAATAGATGCCTCACTGACAGAGCCTCCTCCTCTGTAGGTGCTTCAGTGACAATGCCTCTTCTGTTTTGGGTGCCCCAGTTATCAGCTATCTTCTGTAATGTGTACACCAGTGACTGAATCTCTTCTGATGCTCTAGTGACTGACTCACCTCTGTGATGGATATCCAAGTGATTGATCTCTCTTCTGCTATGTCTGTCCCAGGAATTATCCTTCATCTGGGATGGGTGGCCAAATAATTGGCCCTCCTTTCTAAAGAGTGAACAAATGAATGGACCATTTGCGTAATGGGGATCCTAATAACTAGCCCACCTCTGTCATCCGTGTCCAAGTGAATGGACATCATCTGTGATAGGTGTCCAGTAACTGGCTCTTCTCCATAAGGGATTTCCCAATGACTGCTTTTCACTGTGATGTGTGCCTCAGTAACTAGTCCTACTCTGTGATTGTTGCCACAGTGACTTTCTGCCTTTCTAATGGGAGCACCAAAGACTGTCTGTTCTCTTTGATAAGAGATTGATTCACGATCCCTCCTATGTGATGGGTGCCTCAGTGACTGGTCCTCCTCCTAATAGTTACTCCAGTGACTAGCTGTCCTCTATTATGGATTCTTCTGTGATTGGCAATACTCTCTGATGTGACAGAGTGATGGTGTCTCTTCTGTGATGGGTGCCCCTTGTGACTAGTCTTCAACCATAGTGGACGCCCTAGAGATTAGCCCTCCTGTGCACTGGTTATGCCATTGACAGTATCACTTCTGTGATCTTCGCCCAGTGACTGGTCCTCCACTGTGATGGATGCCCCAGTGACATTGACAGGCCCTCTTTTGTGATTTGTGTCTCAGTGACCGGGCCTCTTCCATAATGGTTTCAACAGTGACTGGAATTTCACCATAATGCTTGCCACAATGACTAGCTCACCTCTATAAAATTCGTCCCAATGACTGGCCCTGTTCCTTAATGAGGGCCCAGTGACTGGCTCTCCTCTGTTATGAGTGCCAGAGGGACCAGCCCTCTTCTGTGTTGGATGTTCCAGTTACTGGCCCTCCTCTGCAATGGGTGCCTCAGTGACTGGCCCTCCCCCTAATAAGCAAACCAGTGACTGACTGTCCTCTGTTATGGATTTCTCTGTGACTGGCAATAGTCTGTGATAGGTTACAGAGTGACAGTGTCTCTTCTCTGATGAGAGCCACAGTGATTTTCCTTCAACCATAATGGATGCCTTTGTGACTAGCCCTTCTTTACTTGGTATGCCATTGACAATATCACATCTGTGATGATTGCCACAGTGACTGGTTCTCCCCTGGGATGGGTGCCCAGGTGAAAGACTCTTCTTTGTGATTTGTGCCCTAGTGACTGGGCCTTCTCCATAATGCCTTCAACAGTGACTAGAACTTTATCATAATGGTTGCCAACAATGACTTGCCCTCCTATAGAAGGTTGTCCCAATGACTGACCCCCCCCATAATGGGGGATCCAATGACTGGCCGTCCTTTGTTATGAGTGCCATAGTGATTGGCCCTCTCTTGTGTTGCGTGTTCTAGTGACTGGCCCTCCTCTATAAGGGATACAGCAGTGGCTGGCCCTTCTCTGTGATATGTGGCTCGTTAATTGTCCCTTATTTGTTATAGGTGACATAGTATATGAGCTTCTTCTGGGATTGTTGCCTCAGAGACTGAAGCTTCTTTCTGATGGATGAAACAGCAACTGGACCGCCAATTATTTATGCCCCAGTGACTTGTCCTCCTCTGTGATGGGTGATCATTAACTTGCCTTTTTCTATTATTTGTGTCCCAGTGACTGGAACCCCTCTGCAATGCCTGCCACAGTGACCGGCCCTCCTCTTTGATGGGATCACCAGTAATTTTGCCTTAAACGTGACCGGTGCCACTTTGATTTACTCTGTGACTGGCCCTCATGTATGATCAGTTACCTAGAAAATAACCCACCTCCGTGAAGGTGCCCCAGTGACAGGTCCTCCTCCATAATGAGTGTCCCAGTGACTGGCCCTCTATTGTGATGGGTGTCCCTCTGAATGTACTCATCTGTAATGACTGTACTAGTGACTAACTCTTCTGTGGTGAGACCCCCAGTGACTAGGCCTGTGTTGGGTGTTCCAGTGACTGGCCCTCCTCAGTGATGACTTCTCCTGTGAGGAGATCTCCTCGTGGATGGGTAATAAGGTGACTGACTCTCCTCTGCTTTGTGTGTCCCAGTGATTGGCTTTCCTTTGTTATGAGTACCCAAGTGACTGTTTATTCTCTGTTATTTGTGCCCTTTGTCTATTGGTTGCCTGAGTGACTGGACCTCTGGTGTTATTGGTGGTTCAATGACTTGGACTCCTCTGTGATGGGTGCACAGGAATTCAGTCCCATCTGAAATGGGTGCTCTCCTCTGTGATACATGCCCCAGTGACTGACAGGCTTCATAATAGGTGACCTAGTGTTAGGCCTACCACTGAAATGGGTGTCTCAGTGACTCAATCTCCCCTGTGATCAGTGCACGAGTGACTAGCTCTCTTCTGCTATGCATACTACAGTGGTTGACCATCCTTTGTGATGAGTGCACAGTAACTGGTACTCCTCTATGTTTGGTACCACAGTGACTGACCTACCTCTGTGATCATTGCCCCAGTGATTTGCCCTACTACTAACTGGTACCATAGTGAAGTGGAACTCCAATGGTACTGGTCCTTCTGTGAGTGACACTTCTCTTGTATGGATGCCTCAGTGTTTGTGCTTCATCTCTGATGCTTGCTAGCATGACAGGCCCTCATACTTGATGGATGAATCAGTGACTAAACCTCCTCTTTGATCAGTATCAAAGTGACTGGCTCTCCTAATAATGTGTTCACCAGTGCTGAACTCACCTCTTGGATGACTGTCTCAGTAACTTGTCCTCCTCTGGAATGGGTGCCTTAGTGACTGACTGTCCTCTGTAACCTGAATTAATGTGACTAGCCTTACTTTATAATCATACCTGAGTGACTGGCTTTGGTCTGTGATGTGTGCCTTGGTGACTTTTTGTACTTTGTGTATGGTGCCTTATTAACTGGCTTTCTGTGTCTTCTGTGTTCCACTGACTGGTACTCATTTGTAATACCAGTAAGTGTCACTCCCCTTTGATGGGTACTCAAGTGATTTACCTCCTCTCTGTTGGGTTTCCCAGTGATTGGCCCTGCACTCTTATATGTGTCCCAATGACCGTCTTCCTCTATGATGGATGACCCAGTGACTGGCTGACCTCTGTGATGGGGCCCACAGTGGTTGTTCCTCCTTGGTTATTGGTAACCCAGGTACCAGTAACCTCCATAATACATGTCCTAGTGACTATCACTTCTCTCTGAAGAATGTCCCAATCAATGAGATTTCTCTATAATTGGTGACCAGGTGACAGGACCTCAATTGTGATGGGTTTTCCTGTAACTGCCCCTCCTCAGTGATGGGTGATCCAATTAATGTCCTCCTCTGTGATGGTTGTCCCAGTGAATGGCTTTCTTCCAAGTGGATGCCTCAATGTCTAACCCTTCTCTGTTATGGGTGCCACAATGACTAGACCTCCACTGTGATGTGTCTCCCAGTGACTAACCATTCTCTGTCAGGGGTGCCCCCCATGACTGGCCCACCTCTGAGATGGGTCCCTATTGACTAGTTTTCCTTCATTATGTATGCTTCCTTTACTTCCCCTCGTCTATGATGGGTGACATAGTGACTGGCCCTTTTCTGTGTTGATTGTCCAGTGACTAGCTCTGTTCTGTGATGAGTGGCTTAGTGACTGTCCCTTCCCTTGGTTTCATACTTTCTTGACTGTCTCTCCTCTGGGATCAGAGTAGTGGCTGGCTTCTCTTGGTAATTGGTGTTTCAGTGACTGGCTGTAGATGTTAGGCTTTTGTCACATACACAGTTGGCATGTATTTTCTCCTATTCTGTGGGCTGTCTCCCTGCTCTCTTGATGGTTCCTTTTGCTTTGCATAAGCTCGTTAATTTAATGAGGTCACACTTGTCTATCTGATTTCTCAATTTGATTTCTTAAGGTATTGGACTTTAAGGTTATGAATAGCAATTGGTTGCCAAATCCAATTTCCATAAGGGTGCCTCCTGGGTTTTCTAAGATTCCTATAATTTGAGGTTTTACATTTAGATCTCTCATCCATTTAGAATTATTTTTTGGGGTATGATGATAGATAGGGGCCCTGCATGTGGTCAGCCAATTTTCCCAGCACCATTTACTGAATGGGTTCTCTTCTTGCCAGTGGTTGTTGTTGGAGGTTTGAGGATGAGGAATTGAGGTTTTGCTTCTGGACTCTCTATCCTGTTCTATTGATCTATGTGCCTGTTTCTGTACCAATACAAGGCTGTTTTAATGACTCTAGCCGTATAGTAAAGTTTGAAGTCAGAAAGTGTGTTATCTCCTGCTTTGTTTCTTGTGCTAAGGACTGCTTTGGCTACTCGTGGTAGTTTATGTTTCCAGATGAATTACTGTATTGTCATTTTCAGGTCTGAGAAGAATGATGTAGGTTACTTAATGTGTATTGAGTTGAATCTGTAGATTGCTTTCGGTAGGGAGAACATTTTTATCAATTTTGATTCTTACTACCCATGAGCGTGGGATACTTTTACATTTGTTTGTGTCTTCTTGGATTTCGTTAAGCAGTGTTTGTAATTCTCATTGTAAAGATATTGCACTTCTCTGGTTAGGAAGATGTAAGGCATTTCATTTTTGTGACTATTGTGAATGGGCCTTTGCTTTCAATTTGGGTCTCTTCCTGCTTGTTGTTGGTGTATCAGGATGCAGCTGCCTTTTGCAGGTTTATTTTGTACACTGAGACTTTGCCAAAGTCCTTCTTCAGTGCAAACACATTTTTGACAGATTATCGTGGGTTTTCATGTTATAGGATCATATCATCAACAAAGTGGGATAACTTGACTTCCTCTTTCTTGTTTGGATACCCCTGATTTCCATCTCTTGTTTGTTTGCCTGAGATAGGACTTCCAACACAATATTGGACAGGAGGTATGACAGTGGCAGACATCTTGTTCCAGTTTTCAGGGGAAATGTTTCCAGTTTCTGTCCATTTAACAATATGCTAGCTATGAATTTATTGTAGATGGCACTTACTATTTTGAGGTATTTTCCTTCAATACCTAGGTGTTTGAAGGTTTTTATCAAGAAGGGATTCTGGATTTTTCAAAAGCATATTCTTCATCTAATGATATATGCATGTGATTTTGTTTTTACATCTGTTGATGTATTTAATTACATTTATGGTACTGCGACTGCTGAACCAGCCCTGCATCCTGGGGATGAAGGCTACTTGGTCATGGTGGATGATTTTTGAGATGTGTTTTTGAATACTATTTGTTAGCATCTTGTTGAGGACTTTTGCATCTATGTTCATAAGGATATTTGCCTGTAGTTCTCTTTATTGGTTAAAACTTTTCCCGGTTTGGGCATCAGTGTGATGTTAGCTTTGTAAAATGATTTGGAGAGAAATCCTTTCTCATTTTCCCGGAATACGTTCAATACGATTGGAATCAGCTTTTCTTTGTACGTTGTCTAGAATTCTGCTGGAAACCCATCCAGTCAGAGCTTCTTTTGTAGGTAGTATCTTTTCTAATGATACAGTACATTTGCTGGTGTGTTATTGATCTATTTAGTACCTCAAATCTTCCTGTTTCAACTTGGAGAGGTTGTATGCTGTCAAAAATTTCTCCATTTCATTTAGGTTATAAAGTTTGTCTCCATACAGGGGTACATAGTAATCTCTGATAATTTTTGTATTCTGGTTCAGTTGTGATTTGGTCTTTTATACTTCTGATTGTGTTTATTTTGGCTTTCTCTCTCTTTCTCTCTCTCTCTCTTTTGTCATTCTCACTAGGGGTCCATCAATCTTGTTAATTCTTCCAAAGAACCAGCTTTTTGTTTTGTCTTCTGTGATATGTTTGTCTTCTATGTCTCGTATTTTGACTCTTCTTTTGGTGATTTGAATTCTTCTGCTAAAGTTTGGGTTTTGATGGCGTTGTCTTCCATTTCCCTTAGGTGATTTGTTAGGCTCTCCACTTGTGATCTTTCTGTTTTCTCAATATGTACTTGTAGAGTTATAAATTGCCTTCTTAGAACTTAGAATTTCCAGAAGTTTTGGTAGAATATTCCTTCATTTTCATTTGTTTCCAGTAATATTTCAATTTCTGCATTGATTTCAGTGTTGACCCAGTATTTGTTCAGCATCATGCTGTTTAGTGTCTATGTCCTTGTGGACTTTTGGGAAATGTTGTTGATGTTGATATTTACTTTTATTTCACTGTGGTCAACTTTATGAAATTTGTTTGTGCTTGATTTATGGCCAAGGATGGGATTGATGTTGGAGTATGTTCCATGTGGTGATGAGTAGAATGTATATTATGTAGTTGTTGGGTGGAATTGTCTGTAGGTATCTATTAAGTCTGTTTAGTTGAGTGTCAAGTTTAGGGTCTTGATCTTGTTGATTTTTTCCATCTATGATCTATCTAAGGCTGTGAGAGGGGTATTCAAGTCCCCAGCTATAAAACTGTTAGACTCAGTACCTTTTGTTAGTTTTTTGAGTAGTTGCTTTATAAATGCTGGTGATTTGATACTTTTTTGGGTGAATATATGTTTAGAATGGATATGTGTTGTTGATGGATTGAACTTTTTATCATTATGTAGTGTCCTTTTTCATCTTTTTAAATTTTTCATAGCTTAAATGTTTTGTTTGATATTAAGATCGCAACTCTAGCCTTCTTTTGTGATACATTTGCCTGCAATCACATTTTCTGTCCTTTAACATTGAGTCTGTTTGTGTCCCTTGTGGTGAGATGAATCTCTTAGATGCAGGAAATAATTGGGTCATGGTTTCTTATACAGTTTGCCATTCTGTGTCTTTTCAGTGGTGTATTTAGTCCATTCACATTCAGACTGATTTTTGAAATGTGATTGTCTCTCCCTGTCATGAGGTTCTTTTAAAGTTTTTTCTTTGTTTGCTTGTGATATTTTGGCTTGAGTTTAATGTATTTGTGTGTTTTTAAGTTTCTTGTACTATATTCTCTGATGATTCTGTTCTCTGCTGTTCTCTTGGGAAGTATGTGACCATTCTTTTCTTTCTTTCTTCTGAGCTTAATACCTTTGTAAGTGTCTCCTGTAGAGCTGGTCTGGAAGCTGAAAAATCTATTAGGGATTGGCGTCTGGGAAGGATTTTAATTCTCCATCTCTAATGAAGCTGAGCTTGGCTGGGTAGGAAATTATTGGCTGAAATTGTTCTTTTTCTTTGAGGACTTTGAATAAAAGATTCCAGTCCAGTTAGCTTGTAGTGTTTCTTCTGATAGATCTATTGTTATTTGGGTTGGTTTTCACCAGTAGGTAGTCTAATGTTTCTCTCTTGTTGCCTTCAGAATTTTTTTCTATTGTCCCTATTTTGTGTAGGAGAATTGCTATATGTCTAAGGATTAGTGTTCTCATTTTATGTCCTGTGGGGTTCTCTGTATCTCTTGTGGCTTGCTAGTCACATGTCTGGTGAGATGGGGACATTTCCTTGGATTACCTCCTATAATACTTGCTCCAAGTTGTTCTCCATTTCCCTTTCTTCTTCTGGGATAACAAACAGTCATAGGTTTGGCCTCTTAATATTATCACACATTTCTTGTAGGCTTTGTTCTTTCTTTCTGAGTCTTCTTTCTGTTTTTTTACAGATCGGGTTAATTCCATGTTCTGGATTTTAGTTCTGAGATTCTTTCTTCAGCTAGATTAATTCTGCTTTCCATGCTTGTCATCTTATTTATCTCCTAGATGATTTTTTTTTTGCCAAAATCTCTGTTACAAGGTTTTTCAGTGTGCATCTTGTCTGTCTTGAATCTTATCACTCTTTCCATTCATTCCTTAATCTCTGTCTTATTCTGGGGACAGATGTTGATTTCCATTGTTTGAGGCACCAAGGTGTGATCTTTCAGAAGTTTATTCTTTGATACAATTGAAATTTCTTGAGGCCTTCCTTTGTTTTTCCTCATCTGTGACAGATTTCTTATTTTTCTCTTTTATTTATTTATTTATTTGAGTTGGAGTCTCACTCTGACACCCAGTCTGGAGTGCAGTGGCCACTCCCAGCCACCGTATCCTCTACCTGCTGGGCTCCAGCAATCCTTATGCCTCAGCCTTCCGAGTAGCCGGAATTATGGGCATATGCTACCACGCCTGGCTGATTTTTTGATTTACTGTAGAGATGAGGCCTTGCCAAGTTGCCCAGTCGAGTATCAAACCCGCAGGTTCAGGCAATCTACTCACCTCAGCCTCCCAAGGCGAGGGGTTACAGGCTGAGCCACCGAGTCTGGCTTCTTTTTTTCTTTAGTTCTGTTATTCAGTGTCAATGGGAAAGTCTTTCCCTTCTGATGTTTACTCCATTCTATATTATTCCCTGATCTGGGCATTCTATTTTTTTTTAAATAGGATGGTGGATGGGAAGCTTTTCTGTCTCTTGTAGTTTTTGAAAATGGAATAAAGTAGGGGATGGGGCTCTAGGAATCAGATACTACTTGCAAGTTAAAAAGTTCACTTATTTTGGTATTTGTTCCCTAAGACTCATTCCCCACTACCACTCTATATTATGATACAAAGTAGAAACCAATGTATAAGCAATTGGACACACACACACCCGAAAACAAACTGGAATAGCAACAAAGTGAAAAAAACAATAGCAACAACAATAAAACCAAGAAAACTAAACACACACACACACACACACACACACACACAAACACACACATATGACTACCACAAAGTGAATATAGAAGAAAAACAGAAAGACTAGAGGAAATTTTTTAAAAAGGAATTATTATTGAATCCTCACACATATATTGACAGACACCTTAAACTATAAAAAATGAATGTAAAAACCCAGAAGAACAAAAGAGAAAAAAAAAAACCAACAACAAATCGAAAGATGAAGACTCAATCATTCACATACATCCATAAACAGAAAATGAAAAATAAAATGAAAAAGAAACAGAAAAAGAAAAGATCATTTTTTTAGTGGGAATACAGATCAAACCCTAACATACACACTCATGCTCAAAGGAAAAATATTTTAAAAATAGGTAAACAATAAACAGTCAAAAATTTTTTAAGTTAAAAAATAATTGAAAAAAATTTTAAACTACCCTCTTGTTGCAGGTTCTGTAGTTGTCCCTCTAATTATGCCTTTCCTGCAGAGGCACCTCTTTCACTCTTTCCTCAGATAAATAATCAGGGAATGAGAAAGGGCAGTCGACGTGGGTAGGGTTATGTTCCTCCCTTTCCACTCTCATATGGTCAGGGAAATCTCCTCCTGTGAGAAAGTATGGGATTGTCTCTTCCCCATGTATGTACTCTCACCAAGGGGTTCCCAGCCAGGCCTATCCTGGAATGGTGTTCTCCTATTGTGACTGACATCCAGGCTCTACCTGGATTTGGCCCTCTCATTCATGGCCCAGCTCTGAGGGTCTGACATTCAGCCTATTGCTGGGGAGGAGGGGGTTTGGGTCAGTCTTAGACACACCACTGATCTTTTTGGAGTTCTTTCTCATCCTTTTCTGGACATACCCTTTGCCCCACGCTGGATCATGGTAGGGGGTAGGGCACTTGGAACTCAGCACTCATCAGGCCCCTCTGATGTTTGTGCCTTTAGAATATTCCCTCTGTGCCACGATAAATCCCTGAGTAGTTGATCCACCATTCACAGAAATTGGGTCTCTTGCTCCTTGATGAGCAAATCAGAGCACTTTTCTACACCGCCTTCAAGATGGTGGTGGGGTGTCTCTCTTGTCCTCTTCTATGGGAATTTGCCTCTGTACTCCCTTCACAGTCCCTGCCAGAGCCCTGCCAGGTGCTGAAGTGGTGAGTCTAAGCCAGGAGTGGGCAGTCTCTCCTGCTTCAATGGTGAGGGAGAGCCTGGAGCAATAGTTTATCCCCACCACTTTTTAAAAGGAAAACTTCTGTCTGTTTAAAAACAAAAACAAACACAAAACAATGGTGCTCTGTTTCTCCGACCTGGGAAGATACAAGGACAAGGACGAAGTATAGAAGCTGCTGTTGCACCAGGGGCCTGGCTACCCTCTCCAGCTGTTGAACCAGGGACCTGGCTACCCTCTCATGAGGTCCACTTAGACAGTCTCTACCAGCATTTTCTTCCCAGGGAAGGTTTGTTGATAAAAAAAAAAAAGAAACTAGTGCACAACTCCTGTATCCCAGAAATCGCTAGGGTCAGAGCCCAACTATAGTGGCACCAGTCACTGCACCAGGAGATCCCTGGCCACTAGCTCCATAGCCCTCACTCAGTCACTCACACACCCACTCATTCACCACACCTAAACAAAATTTTCCATACACTAAGTCACTCACATGGGGACTCACATTGTCAACTGGCTTGGCCACCATCTTCCCCTGATTCTGGTCCTACACCTATTGCATACTCCGATGACTGGTGCCTCTTCTGGAATTATTGCCCCAATTACTACTCCTCCTCCGTGATGAATATCTTAATAACTCACTCTCTTTTGATGGGTGCCCAAGAAACTGGTCCTCTTCTGTGATGGGTGCTCCAGTGACTCATTCTCCTCCTATTAGGTGACCCATTGCCTGACCCTCCTCTGTGATGGGTGACCCAGTGACTGGTCCAATTCTTTGATTGCCATTCCAGTGACTGGCACTCCTCTGTTATTGTTGTCCTATGACACCTTCTCTGTGCTTGTTGACTAAGTGACTGACTTTCCTCTGTGATGTGTGTCCCAGTGACTGTCCCTCCATTGTGAAAAATCCCCCAGTGACTGATCTTCCTCTGTGATTGGCTTCATAGTGACCATTTTAACTCTGTAGTCGCTTCCCCAGTGACTAGGTATGCTATATATTGGGTGTTCGCTGACTAGCCCCTCTCCATAATGGGTGCCCAAGTGATTGTGCCTCCTCAGTGATTTGTGCTCCAGTGTGTGGCACTCCTACATGATGGGTTTCTCAGTAAGTGGGCATCATCAAAAATGGGTCCTTCAATAACCCCTTCTGTGTCCCTTTGAGTTGCTTTCTTTTGTGATGGGTGCCCCAGTGACTGACCATTTTCTGTGATGGTTATCCCAGTAACTGACCCACTTCTACAATGAGTTCCCCTGTTACTGGCTCTCTTTTGTTATTGGTGCCACTGTGGCGATTCCTCCCGTGTGTTAATATCTATGCGACTAGACCTTTTCTATGAGGGGGTGCCCCTGTAACCTGCTTGCCTCTGTGATTGGTACCACTGTTACTGACTTACCTCTGTAAAGGTTCCCAAGAGACTGTCACTCCTTTTTGATGGTATCCCAGTGACTGGCCCACTTATGTGATAACTATCCCAGTGACTAGCCATCCTCTATGATGGGTGAGTCAGATACTGACTCTCCTCTTTGATGGGTGTCCAAATTACTGGGCCTCATTTGTGATCAGGGACATGGTGACTGGCTCTGCTCTGCTATGGGTGCCTTTCTGATTGTCTTTCCTCTGTGTTGGTGACTCTGTGACTGGCTCTCCTCCTAAATAGCTGCCAAGTCCTCCTCCATGATGAATGTCCAAGTGACTTTTCTTCCTCAGTTATTGGTGCCCCAGTGCAGCTTATGAACATTCTCCATATTTGTACCCCAGTGTCTAGCCCTCTGACATCATGGGTACACCAGTGAATGTGCCTCCTCTGTGATTGGTGCTCAGTGACTGGCCCTCCTCCATAATGGTTGGCCCAGTGACTAGCTCTCCTCTGTGATGGGAGTCCCACTTACTGAGCATTCGTCTCAATGGTTACCACTTTCACTGTTCCTTCTTTGTTATGGATGTACCTGTGATTAGGCCTCCTTCGTGTGCCCCAGTAAATACTCCACCTCTGTGATAGGTGGCCCAATGACTAGTCTTTATATATGATGGGTAACCCTGTGGATATCCCTCTTCTATTATTATTGTCACAGTGACTGGCACTCCTGGATTTTGTGTGCCACATTGACTGGTTCTTAGCTGTGATTTGTTTCCCAATGACTAGCAATTCTCTGTAAAGTGTGCTGCAGTGACTTGTCCACTTCTGTGATGTGTGTCCTAGTACCTGGGTCTCCTCCAATATGGGTGACTCAGTTTGCCCTCCTCTCTACTGAGTGCACCAGTTTCTGGGCCTCCTTCACAATGGATACCACTTATGTCTAGCCCTCCTTTCTTATGGGTGTTTCAGTAGTAGGTACTTCCAAGACTGAACCTGTGATCAATGCCCCAGTGAATGGCCTTCCTTTAAACTGGGAGTACAAATGACTATCCCTACTCTGTGATGGATGTGCCAGTAGCTGGGACATCTTCAGAGTTGGTTTTCCAGTTAATAGCCCTACTTTGTGATGGGTGACACAGTGCCTGGCCCTTCTCCATGACAGCTGCCCCAGTCACTGGCTCTCACCTGTGATATTTGACTCAGTCCTGGGTCTCCTTTGTGAAGGGTGCAACTGTGACTGGCCATATTCCATAATTGTTTCCCTAGTGATTAGCACTCCTCTGCAGTGGGTGACTCAGTGACTGGCACTAGTTTATAATGGATGCCCCAGTGACTGGCTCTCCTCTGTGAGGGTTGCCTCAGTGAATCAGCCTCCTTCACAATGGGTGCCCAGGGTGCTGGTCTGCTTTGTTATAGGTGCCTCAGTTACTGGACTTCTTCTGGAATTCATGGCCCAGTGACTTACACTAGTCTATAATCATTGGCCTGTTGACCAGCCCTCATCTGTGATGGGTGTTTCACTTAATGCTCTTTCTCCATAATAGATACAGCTGTGATTAGCCCTCCTTTGTGATTGCATTACTGGCATTCCTGTGTGATGAGTCCCCCAGTGACATGCCCACCTATGTAAAGGGTGGTCTGGTGACACATTTCTCCATTATGGGTGTCCAGGGAATTGTACAACTTCGTGATGGGTGCCACAGGGACCTGCCTTCTTCTGTGATGGGTGTCCCAGTGACTAACCCTCCTCTGTGATGGAGTTTTATGTAACTGGGTCTCAAGCATAATTCATGATGTGTTCCCCAGTGACTGGCTATCCTATATGATGGGTGTCCCTTTGACAGGCTCTCTTCTGTGATAGATGCCCCAGTGACTGGGGCTTTTTTTTGATGGGCAATCTAGTGACTATCTATGATTGGTATTATGGTAACTTGGACTCCTTAATAATTTGGGGTCAAAGTGAAAGACCCTTTTCTGTTATGGGTTCTCCATTGACAGGTTCTCCTCTATGATGGGTGCTCCATTGTCTGGCCCAACTCTGATATGTGCCTCTTTGACAACCCCTCATATGTGATGGGTGTATCTGTGACTAGCTCTTCTCTTTGATGCATATCTTTGTGACTAGTGCTCTTCTGTTATGAGTGCTGCAGTGGCAGTCCCTGCTTTGTGATGCATGTCCTAGTGATGGACCTTCATTTGTGATGATATCCCTAGTGACTACCCTCCTTTTTGTTGACGTTTCCAGTGACTGGTCCTCCTCAATAATTGGTGCCCCAGTGACTAGCTATTTTCTGTGTGGATTTCCCAGTGACTGGCCCTTCTTTGTGATGAGTTTCCCAGTGACTAGCTCTCCTTTATAAGATTACCAGAGACTGGTCCTCCTTTACAATGGGTGCCCAAGTGACTGGCCCTCCTCTGATAAAAATGAGCAACTGACTGATTCCCCCTTGTGATAGGTTCCACACTGATATTGACTTCTCTGTGATGACTGCCCTAGTTAATTGCCCTCCTGTGTGATTGGACCACAATAACTTAGTTCCTCCTAATGGGTGTCCCAGTGACTGACACTCCTCTTTAGGTGCCTCAGTGGCTAGCCATCGTCTGTTTTGTGTACCCCATGAGTAGCTGTCCTCTGTGTGGATGCCCAGGGACTGGACCTCTTCTGAAATAGCTGACTCAGTGACTGGCCCTCCTCTCTGGTGTATGCCTCAGTAACATGCTCTCTTCTTTGTTGGGTGCTCTGGTGACAGGACCTGTGATCTGATCCCCAGTGTCTGACCTTCTTCTATGATATGTGTACCAAACCATCAGTGATTGTGGCTCATCACAGGTATTACATTGACTGGGACTCATTTTCGATTCTTTTCCTATTGACTGAATCTCCGTTAAACTGGGTGCCCTAGTGACTAGTCTTCTGTGATTCATGTTCCAGAATTGGACCCCCCTCCATAATTGGTATCAAATGACTAGAACTTCTCGGTGATGGGGGTCCCTGTGACCAGTCATTTTATTATTTTATTATTGAGGAAATAATGAAGGGTCTTCCTCTATAATGGGGTTCAAGAGTGACAGGTATTCCATTGTGATTGGTGCCCCGGGACTGGGCCTCCTCCTTTAACGGTGCTCTAGAGACTGATCCTCTTCCATTATGTGTGACTCAGTGACTGGTCCTCCTCGTGACTGGTACCCCAGTGACTGCCCCTTATCTCTGATAGTTGTCCAAGTAACAAGACTCCCTCCATAATAAGTGTCCCAGTGACTAGCTAAACACTGTTATTAGTGACAAGTGACTTATTCTACTCCAAATTTGTGTTCCAGTGACTTGCTGTTCTCTGTGATGGGTACTCCCGTGACTGATCTTCCTATGAGACCAGTGCCCCAGTGACTGGGCCTCCTCCATAATGGTTTGCCAGTGACTGTTCCTCTTCCATTATGGGCACCCCAGTGACTGTTCCTCATCTGTGATTGTTGTCCAGTGACTGGCCCTCCTCCATAATGGTTGAAGCTGTGACTATTCATCTTCTGTGATGTGCTTACTTAATGAACCTCCTCCATAATCATTGTCCCATTGATTGACCCTACTTTGTGATGTGCCTCCTCCATAATGTGTCTCACTGACTAGTTCTACACTCTGGTTTGTGCCCCAATTACTAGCCATTTTCTATAGTGGATGCCTCAGTGACAATATGTCCTCTTTAATGGATGTCACATTGACTGTGCTTCTTCCATAATTAGTAACCCAGGGACCGGGCCTCCTGTCTGTTGGTGGCCCAATGACTGGTCATCCTCTATGATGAGTGCTGCAGTGAATAGCCCTCTTCAATGATAGGTGGTCTAGCAACTTGACTTCATACAACATGGGTGCCCGAGTGACTTTCCCTCCTCTGGTTACGGGTCCTTTTATTTTGGGACTCTTTCATAATGGCTTCGCGAGTGACTGGTCTCCTCTATAATGGGTTCCTTAGTGAATGGTCCCCCTCAATGATAAATGATCTTTGGGCATTTTCTGGATTGGTGCAAAAGTGAATAGCCCTCCTCTGTTATTGGTGCCCCAATTACTGGCACTTTCTCATGATTTTTGCCCCAGTGACTGTCCCTCCTCTGTAATGGGTACCACACTGACAAGTCCTCTTCTGAGATGAGTGCCCCAGTGACTATCCCTCCTCTATGATGCAGAGCATTTTGACTGGACATATCTTCTGTGATGGTGTCAGAGTGACTGACTGTAGTGTTTGATGGGTGCCCTAGTGACTGGCCTTCTTGTCTGAAGCATGCCACAGTGACTGTCCCTCTTCTGTGATGGTTGTGTAAGTGTCTAGGCCTCCACTATAATTGATGCCCCAGTGACTAGCCCAGTTCCGTGATGGGTGACTAGTGATTGGTTCTCCTCCACAATGGATGTCACAGTTATCCTCCCTCCTCTGTATGACTGCATCAGTGACTGGTCTTTCTATGTGATTCCTTCCCCAGTGACTCGGACTTATCTATATTTGTGCACCAGGGATTGACCCTAATCCATTATGAGTGTGCCAGTGACAGTGCCTTCTATCTGATTAGTGCCCCAGTGACTAAGCCTTCTCCATATTTGTGCACCAGGAATTGACCCTAATTCATAGGGGTGCACCAGTTACTGTGTCTCTTCTGTGTGTGACTGATGTCCAGTGACTGGCCATAATCCATAATTGTTGACTCAATGATGAGCTTTCCTCTGTGACTGGTGTCTCATTTAGAGAGCCTCCTCCATAATGGGTGCACCCCTCCTTTCCTTTTGGTTTCCCATTGACTAGAACTCATTCATATCATGTGGTCCAGTGACTAGCCCTACCCTGTTATTGGTGCCCCAGTGACTGGCCTTCATATATGATGGTGCCTCACTGCCTAGTCATCTTCTTTTACGCATGTCCCATTGACTGGGCCTTCTTCATAATGGGTATCCCAGTGACTATATCTCACTGTCATGGGTGCCCCAATGAATGGCCATCACCTTGATGAGTGCCTCAGTTAATGACCCTCTCTGTGTTGGGTAACCTAGTAACTGGACCTCCTCAAATTGAATGCCTTAGTGACCAGCTGTCTGCTTTAATGGGTTCCCCAGTTTCTAGACCTCCTCATTAATGGGTTCTCTAGTGAATGACCCGCCACTGTAATGAGTATCCCAGTGACTGGTCCTCCTCCATAATGGGTGCTCCATTGACTGAGACTCTTTTTGATTGGTGCCCTTGTGACAGGCTGTTCTTCAAATTGGGATTTATGATGACTAGTCCTACTCTGTGAGAGATGTGCCAGTAGCAAGGCCTCTTCCATAATTGATGTCAGGCTGAGTAGACCTCATCTTTGATGGGGATCCCAGTCACTAGCTCTCTCCTTTAATAGATGTTGCAGAGATGACCTCTTCAATAATGGATGGCCCAGTGACTGGCCCTCCTTTTTGATTGGTGCCCCACTAGTGGTCTTTCTATACGATGGGAGTCTCAGTGACTGGGCTTCCTCTGTAATAGGTTCACCAAAGACAGTCCAATCTATGTGATGGGTTTCAGTAAATAGCCCTCCTTAAAAATGGGTGGCCCAATGACTTGCCCTTCTCTGTGATGAGTGGCTTAGTAACTGGCCTTCCTCTGTGATGGGTGGCCCAGTGATTGGTCTTCCTCCACAATGAGTGCCCCAGTCACTGGTTTTCCTCCAATAGGGTGCCTTAGTGTCTAGTCCTCCTCTCTGATGGATGCTAAAGTGGCTGGTTCTTCCCTGTGATGTGTGCCTCAGTGACTACTTGGCCTTTGTTTTGGGTACCCCAGTGATTGGCTTCTTCTGTGATGTGTGCCTCAGTGACTAACCCTTCTCAATGATCAGTATCCCTGTGACTGAATCTCCTTCTATTATGTACCCTATGATTGGATGTCCTCTGAGGTGAGTGCCTCAGTTTTAGCCCTCCTCTGTGATTGGTGCCTCAGTGACTAACTCTCCTGTGTAATGGGTGAATCAGTGACAGGTTCAACTCTGTGACAGGTGCCTCAGTTCTGTTACTCCTCTATGTTAGGTTCCCCAGTGACAAATCTTTCTTGGTTTTGGTTACCACAATGTCTTTGTCTCCTCAGTGATGACTGCCTCAGTTACTGGCCCTCATCTGTAATTGGAGAGCTAATGACTAAGCCTTTCTCATGCGTCCCCCAGTGACTGACCCTCCACTGTTTTGAGTACCCAAGTTACTGATCTCCACTCTGATTGGTACACCAGGGACTTACTGTCCTCTGTGATGGGTGTCCCCACTGACTAGCTCTTCTCTGTGATTTGTGTCACAGTGACTGGTTATTTTCTACGATGGATACCTCTGTAAATAGCCTTCTTCTTTATGGGTGCCCCATTAATTATCCTTCCTTTCTTATGTGTGAGTCTGTGACTCGCCCTCCTCTGCAATGTATACAATTGTGATTGGTTCTCCTCTATGTTGAGTGCCTCAGTGATTGGCTCTCCTCTATAATGGGTTCCTAGTTGCTGGCTTCTATCTCAGATGGGTGCCTCAGGTTTATCTCTCCTCTATGATGGTTGTACCAGAGACCAACACTCTATGATGAGTGCCTCAGAGTCTACCCGACATCTGTTATGTTATATCACCCTATATGTTGTATCACCAGTCAATGAGATTCCTGTGTTGACTACACAATCACTAGGCCTCTTCTTTGTTGCATGCTCCAGTTATCGGACCTTGTTTGTGATGAGTTACCCAGTGACTGACACTCTTCTGTGATCAGTGTCCTACATATAAGACTTTCTTCTAATTAATGCATCAGAGACTGGCACTTCTCTAGGATGGCTGCCTCATTTTTTAGCCCCGTTCTGTAATACATGCCTCAGTGACTGGCTTTCTTCTGTGATTGGTGCCAAATTGGCTAACCCATCTCTCTAATGGGTGCCTAAGCCTCTTCTTAATGTGTGCCCTGGTGACTGTTCTTCCTCTATGATGGATGCCTCACTGACTAGCTCTGCTCTGTGATGGGTGCCTCAGTGACTCTGCCTCTTCTTTGATAGGTGTCTCAGTAACTGTCTCTTCTTTGTGATTAATATCTCACTGGTATTGCCTCCTCTGTGATTGCCATCACCATTTCTGGCCTTTCTTTCTGATAGGAACCCCTTGATTACCCTCTCCTGATGCTTGTCCCAGTGACTGACACTCCTCTGTGATTGGTGTCTCAGTGATTGGGACTCTTCCAAAATGCATCTCAATGACTGGCTCTCCTTTGTATTAGGTGCCACAGTGAGTGGGTCTTCTCTTATGATTGTTCAAGTGAATGATTCTCCTCTCTCATGGGTGCCCGATTGAGTATCCTTCCTCTGTGATCAGTGCGCCTGTGACTGACTCTACTTTATAAAATATATACCTAAGATAGGTCCTCCTTTCTAAAAGGTACCACAATGATTGACCTTCCTACGTGATCAGTGCCCCAGTGATTGACCTTCATCCGTAATGGATGTCCTAGTGACTAGCCCTCCTCTGTGATGGGTGCCCCAGTGTCTGGCTGTTTTCTGTGATGTGTGCCCAGTTGACTGACTCTCTTTTGTTATTGTTGTCCCAGTAACTGGCTTTCCTCTCTCATAGCTGCCTCAATTAATAGTCTTTTATGGTGATGAGTTCCCCAGTGACTGGTCCACCTCTTTCATACGTGCTGCAGTGAGTTACTCCTGTCTTTTGATAACACAATAGTGCCCTCATCAATAATGGATGCCTCATTAGCTCACAGTCCTCTGTGATGGGTGACCCATCATCAGGCTCTCCTTTGTGATGAGTGTCTGAGTGTCTACCCTCTGTGATCAGAGCCTCAGTGAATGATGATAATGCTCCTCCATAATAGTTGCCACTGTGACTAACCCTCCTCTTTGATGTGTGCCTCACATACTGGGCCTCCACCATAATTTGTGGCCAAGTCGCTTCTCCTCCTGTGTGATGGGAGTCCAAATGACTGGTCCAATTGTGTGGTCGGTGACCCAGTGACTGGTCCGCCTCTGTAAAGGTTGTCAGTGATTGTTCTTTCTCCATGTTGGGTTTCCCAGTGTCTGACTCTTCTCTTTATTTTTTATTTTTTAGTTAGAGTCTCACTCTGTCACCCAGACTGGAGTGCAGTGGCCGCTCCCGGCCAGCACAACCTCGACCTGCTGGGCTCCAGCGATCCTTCTGCCTCAGCCTTCCCAGCAGCCGGAATTACAAGCATGCGCTACCACGCCCAGCTGATTTTTTGATTTATTGTAGAGATGAGGTCTCACTGCCCGGGCGGGTCTTGAACCCG
>NW_007231250.1:0-7768 GCF_000164805.1 Carlito syrichta | reverse complement strand
TTTTAGGACTGAAGATATATATGAATAGCTAAGTATAAGATATTGAAATGATTGCTGTATTTATTAGAAATGATGGTTCAGATACCTATATATCTTCTAAAGCTTGGAAATTGAGCTGTTTAAGAATTTTTGGTACTACAAAGAGGTAGGTAGTAACTAATCATTTTGCTTACTGTATTAAAATTACAACACCGTAAGTACCTCTAGAATAGTATTTGCAAATATAAAATAAATTCTATTGCATTGTTAAATTTTTGAAAACTATTTGAAAGCAGAATAGATTTTGTCTGGGCATAGTTGAAAACTATAAAAAGAGACAGGAGATATTTTCTGAGTCTGCTGTTTTAAAATTCTCAAAGCATGAATTGACACACAGCCATCTGTCTTACTCATGACAAATGAGTGACCTAATGACAGTTTTTGGATTTAATTCTTTTTGGAAACAAAAACAAAAAAGAAACACTCCCCTGTACCTCAACTAAACAAAATATAAAATAAATTATTTTTACATAAATTATCTCAATAAGGCTGTTGGCATAACATTTTTTATGAACCTGAGTAGTTTTTGGTGGTCTTATAGCTTGAGTACAATAGCTGATAAAAGTTTTGGAGAGATATTTTGTCAGCCAATCAGAGAAACTAAAAGATTAATTTATTTTAAATTATAAACATTTAAAATTTTAGCATGGCACAAAAAAATAAAAAAAAACACAAGGTAAATGACAAGTGGGAGGTAAAAACTGCTACTTGTATCATGAATAAACAGCTAATCTTCCTAATATATAGCAGCTTTTATAAATTGACAAAGGAGAGTACCTGTTTAGTAAAAATTTAGTCAAATTATCCTAATACACAGTTCATAGAAAAATATCATTGGCTATTGTACATGTATAGTTTTTCTGAACTTTACTCAAAATAGTAGAAACATAAAAATATACTAACATAGCAGTTTAATTCATTATATTAACAAAAACCCAATACTTTCCTGGCATTCTCTGTTGCCAGGGCTTCGAAGAAACAGGGACTTACATACATTGTTGATGTGAGTATAAATTTATATGCATGTAAATTGGAACAAATACTTATGTTTTAACTTGATATTCCATATAAATTTATTCATTGAAGCATTGTTTACAATATCAAAAGATGAGAAACATTTTGCAAACAATGTCCCTCAGTAGGAGAGTGATTAAGTAAATTAGGTACATCCAATCAAAAAATATTATTCAGATGTACAAAAATGAGGAATCTTATGAATATGGAAAGATTTCCAAAATATATTGCTAAGTTAAAAAAAGGAAGGGGGAATAGAAAATAAGTTGGGGAGGAGGAAGAGGGAAACAGTTGCTGAAAATTATGTAACAGAATCTGGAAGGATGTACAAGAAGGTAATAGAGTGATTGCACTTGTTTGGTGATGTGTAGGTCCAGAATGAGAGCTGAGCAGTTAGCAGACTGGGATGGAAGCTAGACTCTTCACTAGATTCATTTTTAAATGTTTATTTTTTTTGAACCGTCCAAAGCTGTGCCTATTTGACAACAGTGACAATAAAAAGAAAAGGAAAAAAGTGCTAACAATAACAAATGAATCACACTAAATGTTCATTTGCAAGAAATAATATTTCTGTTGAGTAAGACTGACAGTGTCTGACCTTCAATCCTTTGCAAGCGGGACTGTAACAAATTAGCATATTTATTAATTTGTTTTCTCTATACCTTCAATGTGAATTACTTACACTCAAAGCATTGATTGATGGCTTTATTTCTTGTGTGCATTTAGTAATTTTAATTACATTCATGTCTTGTTTTTTATATGTTAATTCCATCAAGCAATTGTGATCTAACAGTGTATGTATGTGGTAATTTTAAAACACTAATTGTTCAAAAATCAAGATTATTATCCATTTTTGAAATTACTAGAATGTTAATGTAATGTGCAACTTTAGAAATGATACTATTTAAATTAGTTTACCTTGTATGTAGTTTATCTTCTTGATAAACTATAGCATTGTCAATTTGCCATGCTATAAAAGATGGCAATAGTAGTAGTGTTAGGAGTTACAGTACAATCAATGAATATAAATGCATAACACAAAAATATGAACGAGAACACTAAACATCTGTTCAGATATGGAATTAAAGAGCTACATCTTAACTTTCAGTGGAATTCATTTATTGGTGGAATTCATTTATGAATTATTTAACCTGTCAGAAAACTTGTTTCTTAATCTGCAAAAAAGGGATGCTAATACTTAGTTTACGGTATTGTGATCAAGATTAGATGAATGTTTTTAAAATACGTAGCATCATAGCTTGAATACAAGCATTTATTCCTCCTGTGGTTATGTTAATCATGATGTATAGCCCTAAAATTCCAAGATAAATGTTACCAAGACAGTATGCACTGTTTGCCACTACCTATAATATTTTATTTGAATAAAATAAAACTAGGGGTCGAGCATAAAATTTTTACTACTATAATTTTGTGTCAGCTTGCATTTTATACTTACTGGGACCTTGGCTGAATTAATTGCTAAAATCACTTTAAAAATAATAATCCCTCCAAAGTGGGCATTTAATATGAAGAATTACCTGTTACTTAATATTTTTTAAAAAATGGTTGATTGTGTAAAAAATGATATATCCATTAGATAGAGTAAAACACAACTCTTAAAAACCTTTACTATAAAATGATTATGGCATAGGCATTTAAAAAATATATCCATAAAAAAGTGATACAGGTTTATATAGTAGGGTCTCAAATTTTTGAATAAAGGTCTGTCATATATGAGTATGTATATATATCATATAGAAAAGATGCAAAAAGTATACACCAAATGTTATTAGTGGTCATTTTTGGTGTTGGGATTCTTTGTGATTTTTATGTTATTTATATATTTTTTTCTAGATCTTCCTTTTTTTGGTTTTGTTTTTTATAATGAGCACTTATTATTTGTATATCAGGGGGAAAAACAGTGTGTTTTAATATATTCTCTGAGATTGGATTTTAGGATGCATAAAATCTAAATCTATGTTCCTTCTTTTAAAGAAAAGCTGTTCAAAGCTCTATTAACCTTGTTAGGGGAATCTTATTCCAGAAGACTAGAAGTTGGCACCTGGAAGTGCTCTTGGATAGTTTTCCTATTGAGGAGGGGTTTATTTTGGTAAATTAACACTACCACTATAGCTCGATGGCCATGGCAATGGGATCAGATCTCAGGTCACATCAGTTCATCTCAGCGTTCTGAAATTGTGGACCACACTAAGAAGGGTTTTTTAGAAGCTGATCCCTATGTATTTTCGTGCACATAAATCTGCTTATCACGACAGGTCATTGGAGATGGCAAAAGTAGTGCATTAAGCTAATTTAAGTAAAGTTATGTTGTTGTCTGTAAACACAGGAGACGTTTATTAAAAAACATAAATTAATGCCATATTGCTCTTAATAAAATTTACCAGTTTTCCAATGAATAGTCCTGTATCATACGTAGTCCTTGTTATTTAATTTATTAGCAGTTTGAGTTATATTAGACATCAGACAAAGCATTAGTTATGAATACTTTGGGGAATCTCATTAAATACTGAAAAGGATAATGACTTGTGGGTTGCTATATAGTAATTTCAATCATTTCCCCCAAATCTGTATTTGCTTCATTCTCCTGACAAATCAGTACAGTGTCACTGTTTGTTTATTTATTTAGCCTAATTTAGCATCATTTCCCTGTTTATTTGCATTTCACTTAGTCATATATTTTGAGATGTTTCACACCTCTCTTTGTTCTAGAGATATGAAGACTGAGCTATATAATTAGAACAATAGATTTAAAAAACTTCAAGTCTCTTGACTTCCAATTCAGCATGTATCACATTCTGCCAAATTCCAGTATTTTTGATAGCTCTCTTAAAATGTTGTCAAGAAGAGTCTAGTATCTTAGTGATCCCACCAAGGAGTTTAGAAATGTGTGTGTGTGTGTGTGTGTGTGTGTGTGTGTAGGTGTTTAGTTGTTTTGTCTTCCCTGAGAATTCTTGAGATAAATTATCCAAATTATTATCAAAAACTCTGATACAAGAAGGTAGATGTACAGTTCTAGCAATGATTGAACTTGAACCATACTTTACATACATCACCTATTAAGTTCCAGTCAGGTTCTCTCCACAGATGAGCAAATCTGCTCTTTCATAGTGAGAGAAACAGATAAAAATTCTACAATTAGAATTTTGAGATTCTAATGGAAAAATGGATAAATCAGCGCACACACACATGCTTAAAATGAGCCATACAATGTGTCAGAGGGTCAAAGATACTTCCTTTTAAAACTACAACTATGAAGTGAGATGAAATAATGAAATGAGATGAGATGAGATAAAATGATGAAATAAAATGATGAAATGAGATGAGATGAGATGAAATGAAAGATGAGATGAGATGAGATGAAATGAAATGATGAAATGAAATCATGAAATGAAAGATGAGATGAGATGAGATGATGAGATGAAATGAAATGATGAGATGAAATGATAAAATGAGATGAAATGATGAAATGAAATGATGAGATGAGATGAGATGAAATGATGAAATGAAATGAAATGAAGAAATGAAATGGAATGAAATGCTGAAATGAAATGATATGAAATGTTGAAATGAGATGAAATGATGAAATGAGATGAGATGATGAGATGAGATAAAATGATGAAATGAAATGATGAAATGATGAAATGAGATGAGATGATATGAGATGAGATGATGAGATGAGATGAAATGAAATAATGGAATGAAATGAAAGATGAAATGATGACATGAGATGAGATGAGATGATGAGATGAAATGATGAAATGAAATGAAATGAAATAAAATGAAATGATGAAATGAAATGAGATGAGATGAGATGAAATGTTGAAATGAAATGAAATGAAATGAAGAAATGAACTGAAATGAAGAAAATAAATGAAATGGAATGATGAAATGAAATGAACTGAAATGAAATGATGAAATGAGATGAAATGTTGAAATGAGATGAGATGAGATGAAATGATGAAATGAACTGGTGAAATAAAATGAAATGAAGAAATGAAATGGAATGAAATGATGAAATGAAATGATGAAATGAACTGATGAAATGAAATGAAGAAATGAAATGGAATGAAATGTTGAAATGAAATGAGATGAGATGAAATGAAATGTGAAATGAGATGAGATGAGTTGAAATGATGAAATGAGATGAGATGATATGAGATGAAATTATGAAATGAGAGGAGATGAGATGAAATGATGAAATGAAATGATGAAATGAAATAAAATGAAAAAATGAAATGGAATGAAATGATGAAATGAAATGTGATGAAATGTTGAAATGAGATGAAATGTGATGATGAGATGAAATGAAGAAATGAAATGAAATGAAGAAATAAAATGGAATGAAATGGTGAAATGATATGCAATGAAATGTTGAAATGAGATGAAATGATGAAATGAGATGAGATGAGATGAAATGAAATGATGAAATGAAATGAGATGAGATATATTTTGAGATGAGATGAGATGAAATGAAATGATAAAATGAAATGATGTAATGAAATGAAATGAAATGAGATGAAATGTTGAAATGAGATAAAATGAGATAAAATGAGATGAGATGAGATGATGAAATGAAATGAGATGAAATGAAGTGAAGAAATGAAATGGAATGAAATGATGAAATGAAATGAGATGAAATGTTGAAATGATATTAAATGAGATAAAACGATGAAATGAAATGTGATGAGATGAAATGATGAAATGAGATGAGATGAAATTAAATAATGAAATGAAATGAGATGAGATATATTTTGAGATGAGATGAGATGAAATGAAATGATAAAATGAAATGATGAAATGAAATGATGAAATGAAATGAGATGAAATGTTGAAATGAGATAAAATGAGATGAGATGATGAAATGAAATGAGATGAAATGAAGTGAAGAAATGAAATGGAATGAAATGAGATGAAATGTTGAAATGATATTAAATGAGATGAAACAATGAAATGAAATGTGATGAGATGAAATGATGAATTGAGATGAGATGAGATGAGATGAAATGATCAAATGAAATGATGACAGGAAATGAGATGAGATGATGAGATAAGATGAAATGATGAGATGAGATGAGAAGAGATGATGAAATGAAATGAAATGAAGAAATGAAATGGAATGAAATGATGAAATGAGATGAAATGTTGAAATGATGAAATGAGATGAGATGAAATGAAATGATGAAATGAGATGAGATGAAATTATGAAATGAAATGATGAAATGAGATGAGATGAGATGATGAGATGAGATGATGAGATGAGATGAAATGATGAAATGGTGAAATGAAATGAGATGAAATGATGAGAAGATGATGAAATGAAATGAAATGAAGAAATGAACTGGAATGAAGAAATGAAATGATGAAATAAAATGAAAGGATGAAATGAAATGATGAAATGAACTGGAATGAAGAAATGAAATGAAATGAAGAAATGAAATGAAATGATGAAATAAGATAAAAGGATGAAATGAAATGAGATGAAATCATGAGATGAGATGAGATGAGATGAAATGATGAAATGAAATGAGATGAGATGAGATGATGAGATGAAATGATGAAATGAAAATGAAGAAATGAAATGGAATGAAATGAAGAGGTGAAATGCAATGAAGTGTTGAAATGAGATGAAATGATGAAATGAAATGAGATGAGATGAAATGATGAAATGAAATGAGATGAGATGAAATGATGAAATGAAATGGAGTGAAATGATGAAATGAAATGCAATGAAATGTTGAAATGAGATGAAATGAGATGAGATGAGATGCTGAGATGAAATGAGATAAAATGATGAAATGAAATGAACTGAAATGAAGAAATGAATGAAATGAAGAAATGAAATGATGAAATAAAATGAAGTGGTGAAATGAGAGGAAATGATGAAATGAGATGAGATGAGATGGAATGAAATGAGATGAGGTGAGATTAGGAGATGAAATGAGATGAGATTAAATGATGAAATGAAATGATGCAATGAAATGAAGAAATGGAATGGAATGATGAAATGAAATGAAAGGAAATGAAGAAATGAAATAAAATGATGAAATGAAATGATGAAATGAGGTGAAATGAGATCAAATGATGAAATGAGATGAAATGATGAAATGAGATGAGATGAGATGAAATAATGAAATGATGAAATGAGATGAGATGAAATGATGAAATGACATGAGATGAGATGAAATGAAATGATGAAATGAGATGAGATGATGAGATGAGATGAGTTAAAATGATGAAATGAAATGATGAAATGAAGAAATGAACTGAAATGAAGAAATGAAATGAAATGAAGAAATGAAATGAGATGATGAAATGAAATGATGAAATGAAGAAATGAACTGAAATGAAGAAATGAATTGAAATGAAGAAATGAAATGAGATGAGTACATGAGATGAGATGAGATGATGAAATGATGAAATGAAATGGTGAAATGAAATGAAGAAATGAATGGAATGAAATGAAATGATTAAATTAGATGAAATGAAATGAAATGATGAGACAAGAAGAGATGAAATGAAAAGAAATGATGAAATGAAATGACATGACATGACATGATATGAAATACCTACATCCTGATAATTGACACCAGGAGAAGCCAACTTCACCTGGGACTGAGAACCACACCCAGAACAGTGAAGCTCTAGTGATGGGTCAGACATGGCGGGGCAGAAGGAGGATGTGGAGGCAGACATG
>NW_007231249.1:9359-10747 GCF_000164805.1 Carlito syrichta | reverse complement strand
GCGATCAGACTAGAGTCACTTCTGTGATCTCCGATTCCAGCCTCTCCCTTTTGTTTTTCATTGCAGGGTAGGGATGGGGCTTTGTCTCCTGTTTCACGCTGTTGCCTTAGGAACTGAGGTAAAGTTTGTTGATAGGTGGGCGGGGCAATGGAAGTCTCTCCCTGGAGAATAGCAAGGTAGTTTACCCAGATCTGTTTTTCTCCACTTGTCTGGGTCCCCCGGCTTGGGGTCTCATACTGAGTGCCTCAGCCAGGGTGGGCCCGGAGTTCCAGAGCTCCAAAGCTCCAAAGGGCAGGCAGTGGGTGGCAAGAGTGGCTCTGGGCCCCCCACAGGGTACTTCAGCCAGGAATGGAACCGGTGTCTCTGAGGGGCGGGCACCCAGAGCCTCCCTGTGTGACCGGCGGTGCCGGGTGCCGGGCTGGAGACAATGCAGCTGGGGAGAGAGCCGGAGGGAGCAGGGACCCAAAACTTCCCCACATGCTGCAATATCTGGCCTTAGGAAATGAGGTAAAGTTTGTTGATAGGTGGGTGGGGCAATGGAAGTCTCTGCCTGGAGAATGGCGAGGCAGTTTAAGCAGATCTGTTTTTCTCCACTTGTCTGGGTCCTCCAGCTTGGGGTCTCATGCTGAGTGCCTCAGCCAGGGTGGACGCGGAGTTCCAGAGCTCCAAAGTTCCAAAGGGCAGGCAGTGAGCGGCGAGAGTGGCGCTGGGCCCCCTACAGAGTACTTCAGCCAGGAATGGGACTGGTGTCTCTGAGGGGCAGGCACACAGAGCCTCCTTGTGTGACCGGCGGCTTGGTGCTGGGTGCCCGGGCTGGAGACAATGCAACCGGGGAGGGATCTGGAGGGGGCTGGGACCGGAGACTTCCACACACGAGTAGAACAGCAGCAGTGGGGGGGGGGGGCGCAATATCTGGCCTTGCGTGGGACTGAAGTTCCCAGGCCTGGCACCAGCACGGTTGGTGGTGGGCTGGGGGATGGGGGAAGAGAAGTAATAGCCTTTTTGGGAACTCACGTTCAGAGAATCTCACCAGTTCACCTATGCCATCACCATCTTGCCCCGTCCCAGGAGAGAATTCTTAAGATGAATCCTGGCATGGTAACAACTTTCTTTCTATGTTACCTTCCATCTATTGTTTAGATAAGAGTGCTCAAAAAATTTTTTTTCTCCTATTGGTGCACTGATTTCCAATAGCAACTCAATTCAAAAGCCTCTTTGAATCCCAGGTGGTAATTTTCCAAGTTTTCATTCCTGGAGAGGGCCCAACCAAATGACCCCCCAAAATTGAAACTCAAAATAGGACCAAAGACAGCCAAACACTACCAAAACCCATAGGGATTTTGAATTCACTGGCCTGTCCTAGAATCTAACCCATGAGTGTTGGAGAC
>NW_007231249.1:0-8339 GCF_000164805.1 Carlito syrichta | reverse complement strand
TTCAGTGGGGCTCCTCCTGGCTGCCATGGTGGTGGTGGTCTTGACAGTGAGGATTTGGGAGGTGGGGGGAGGGGGTGGGCGCAATAGTGTGCCTTCCCTGCCTGCCCCAGGAGACTCTGGCGACTTGGGGACACTCTTCTCAGGCAGAGTCTTCTCTGGGCTCGGGAGTAAGTGGACTCTCATGAGCAGGTCCGGCCAAATCGGCCTCTGAGAGGCGCAGGGTCCAAACCCCCAGGTCTGCAGGGTCCTGCACCCTCTTCTGCCCAGGGAGTGTCCGGGCATCCTTCTCAGGGTGGGGGACATCCCAAGCTCTCCCTGAGAGGCGGTTCTCAGGTAGTCCCACCCACAGCTGCCCTCTCTTCATAGGCTGATGAGCCACTGCGACACATCAGATTCCTCTTCCTCCTTTTCCTCCGTAGTCCTGCTCCATCTCCTTTGGCCTGTGTTTGTGTGGCCATTGGATTATTTTCCCCTCTTTTATGTGATGCAGTCGACTGAGGAGGGCTCCTGACGCATGCCTGTCAGTTTGGGCGGTTTGCCAACCTTTTCTATATGGCGCTGTGGTTTTGTCCTCTGAAAGAGGGTCTTTCCCGGAACTGGACTTTGAGTGTCCGTAAGTTCCAACGTCTTTATAGGGTGAGATGAATGGATCACAGAAAAGCAGGGAACGTGTGTGCCAGCCCCCCTGAAAGAATGACTGTGATGAGTCCCCCCACACCGGGTCTGTGAGGACGGTCTGTCGTGCTGGTGTTGCTCTTCTTGTGACTACAGCTCTATATATTTTTTTCTTTTTTCAGTTGGAGTCTCACTCTGTCACCCAGACTGGAGTGCAGTGGCTGCTCCCGGTCACCGCAGCCTCAACCTGCTGGGCTCCGGCGATCCTTCTGCCTCAGTCTTCCAAGGAGCTGGAAATACAGGCACGTGTTACCACACCCGGCTGTTTTTTGATTTATTGTAGAGATGAGGTCTCGCCAAGTTGCCCAGGTGGGTCTCGAACCCGCAGACTCAGGCAATCTACTCACTTCAGCCTCCCAAAGTGCTGGGATTACAGGCTGAGCCACCGAGCCTGGCCAATCACAGCTCTATATTGCACTCATGTCCCACTCCCCATGGGTTGTCTTTGGACTCTGTTGTGGTCTGTGCAGAGACAGGTTTGAGGAACCATTTCCGTGGTCAGGTGGCTCCTTCCTTTCCTTGATGGCTTTGGGGTGGGGGTGGGGGGCTGAGCTGGATGCCTAAGAAAGACTTCTGGGCGCCCTCCAAAACGATGGACTAAAAGGCCCAGTGCCACGCTGCCATCCAGATCTATCCTGCTGAGGTTCTCACCGGTCATTGCCACTTGTCACTGATGGTTGTGATTTATCTGGCAGCCACTTTTGTATAGTTCCCTTGACCTCTGGAGCTCTGGCACAGCCACCGAGGGAGGAGACAGTCTTTGTTGTGACCGACCCTGAGTCACGGTGGTGCCTGGGTGCCGGCATCTGGTGTGTGAGTCACAGTTTGGACAGGCAGGTATGTAGGGGAGCAGACTGCTCCAGTGCTTTCAGCCCCAGGCGGGGTGTGTGGCTGCCTGGGAGGGTGGACCACACCGCAGCTGTTGAGGCTGGACCGGCACAGGGGATGGACACCACAGACAGTTGGGGACACTCTCTGCGGCTGTAGACAACAGACCCAGATTTTTTCCCCCAGTCTTTGTGTGGAGTTCGGGACTGGTTTCTGAGAGTGCAAGTGATGGGGAGAGAGGTAATACTTGGCCTGGCCCTGGTCCCTTGCAGGCCTGGTCACTCAGGACTCCTGTTGCAGATTTTTCCAAGTTCCCATGTGAAGATGTGGACCAGCGCATGGGTAGCTGCAGAGGGCGTCCCTGTCCCCTTCTTGCACCAGGCTCCTGGGGTCAACTAGATGGTCCTTGGATGCTCCATGTCTGATGGTGATGGGGCCAGCTAGAGTCTGGTGGCTGTTTCCATTTCTGTGGCTTGTCCTCACTCCCTGGCATGTTATTTTCTAAATCCCAATCTGGTATTTTGAACCCCCAGGTTGGTGCTGACATGCAGTTTTTCTGGTGACTGTCGTCACTGAGGCTGGATTTCTGGCATGGATAGAGCATTAGACTACTCATGCCTCAGCACCTGACCCTGTATCCACTTGCGCCATATGCCTGCCCTGTGCACCAGCTCTTGTGTGTCTGATTGTCCCAACTTGCAGATACCACCTCCAGTCTTTGGCATCCAAGGGTGGTGGAGAAAAAGGTAGTGTCGGATGGCCTTATCGACCACCATATGTTCCCCCACCACAGGCAACAGGGGCCATCATGGCAACCCTGCCCTGCTTGGTCTGTGCCACTCTGTGTGTCAGGCATTCTTCTGGGGTTGTCCATGGCCCCTCCCACGGGAAGGTGAGGTTGGTAGGCTGGAAGAGAGGTTTCCTCTGATTGCTGTCCTTACCGGGCTCACTCCCACCCCCATGGCCTGCTTACCCGTGTGATTGATGCATTGACTTCACACTTTCCTGGGTGAAGCCTAAGCCACTCTGGTTGAGAAATGGACATTCACGGTGAAGGGAAGTGCTCTTCTCTTCTACCTGTGGGGCCCCCGTCTCTACACTTTACCTGGGTCCTGTGTGTGGAAGGCAGGAGTGTGGAATCTGGCTTGACTGTCCTCCCCTGCCTCACCTCTTGGCATGATCAGGGTTGGGGTTCTTCTGACACAAAAGAAACCCCTCTATGGTCTCTAGTGGCTATTGCCTCGTGGGCAGCCCCTGTCTACCATAGTGGGTGGCCACCCTGTTGTGTGCCTCCTGGGAACAAGAGCACGGATGCTACTTGTGGTGCCCATGGAGCCCTCTGGTATGTCCCTCAGGGACCTGAGGCTGAGTGGTAGTGTCATTTTCATTCACAGCATACCCTCTAGTCCCCCTGTGGTGTCTGAGGGGGTTTTAGGCAGACACCTCAAGAAGTTTTGCGGCAGAATGTGAAGTGCACCCCTGGGTTTGTGTGTGCTGCCTGATTGTGTCATGTCACACTTGTAGGACCTAGTAGCAAGCACATGCCTTGTGTGCCCTCGACTGGGGTGTGCACCGTGATGGGTGAGCAAGTGTGGGGGGCCCTAGGGACTACTGTCCTGTCATCTTCCTTCTAAAGTTCATGTGTGGGGGCCTTTGCTTCTAGAGGTCTGAGTGGAGAAGCTCTGGTCCTGACCAGGAATACTCCTCTGCCCATATTATAGGCCCCTCCAACCCAGGTGTGTCCCTTTGAGCTGCCTCTAGGGGCCTGATGGGTGATGATTGGTGGGGGGATGATAATGCTTCAGTGGAAAACCTTTTCTAGTGACCTGAGGAGTGGCCTGGGTTGTTGGATTTCCTAGTCCACTGCCTCTCAGCGTGTAGTACCTGCCCTTGTAACTTGCTATTGCATATAGGAAGAGTTCTCTTCACTGCCCCTTATGGATGGGCTGAGTGGGACTAGTGTCCCTCTTAACCTACTGTGTTCTGTCCCTCCCCCATCTGAGCTGTGGGAGGGGTAGGGTGGGCTGGTGGGGTGTCCAACTGTGGGGGGAGGGTTGTGTGTATATTGAGTGTGCTGCCTGGCACAGGCCAGGGAGGGGGTCACATCCTTCCTTCTCCCACTATAAGTGGCTCTCTGGCCATCAGTGGCAGTATGCTTGCATGGGTCAGGCCACTGTGGCCTGGGAATATTATATGAGGGTGCTATTTTCTCAGAAAGGACTGGATGGGATGAACATAATGATGTTAGATGTTTTGATGCTGAGAAAGGAAGATAGGGTGGAGCATGGAAGGTGAATCTCAGTGGAATAGAAGCCATGAGAATGGGGAAGAAGTCATGAAACAGAAACATTCATCAATCCTCCAAGGAAGCAACATTCTCTACTGAAACAGGATAGGAAAGCTGTAAGTCCCTAAGAAAACCCTTAAATCCCTCAAGTGAAATACCCCAGGTCTGGCACATGTGTGCACAAGAGACCTCCTTGAACTCTCTAAAATCTATCTATGCAAAAGAGCTGGTTAAGGCCAACACATGTGGACTGTATCTCATGCATAAAATTAAAATTATGGGATGGCAGGCAAGAACATGTGCAATAACCCAAAGCCTTGCTTCATTCCCTCGAAAGTACCTTTATCCCCAGAAATGTTAAAATGATTTTGCAAGATTTGCAAGAACAGCATCCACCTTCAAACTTTTTCCAAATATGTATATATGTAGTCATATATATAGTCATCGTTCCAGTTTTGTTTGAATTGAGCCCTCTTTTAGCTCTAGTCTGCTCCCACACCTTAGGGATATACTGTTACCTGTTGCTTTTACTTAATGAATTGTTCTTTGCTCCTTCACTGTTAGTGTGCCTCATTCAATTCTTTGTGACACGAAGAATTTGGCCATTACCAGTGGGTCTTTGGCCGACCTGCAACAATGCCACTTCGGGGTTTCTGGTGGTGGACGGTGTCAGATGTTTTGTGGGAGGCTAGGGATGACTGAGGACGAGCTGGCATCCCAGAAGGGTGTTGGGAAACTGCCTTTTGTGTTTGTGGTGTGTTTTTCTTGGTGGTTTGCTGGCATTTGGGGTATCTGTTGGCATTTGAGGTTGGTTCCTGAGTCCTTCCCTGGGCTTCTGTTCCTGACTCTCATATTCTTTCTCATTTTCATGCTTCCCTGGTGCTGGTGATCCTGTCCCCAGATAGGTAATTAGCTGTGCTGGGCTTCCCAGGCCTGTGTGCTTCTTCACGGCTTGGGAACTGGGGGTACTAGTCAACCTTGTCTAGTCTACGCAGCTGGTCAGCTCAGCAAGTCTATCTGGTTGACTAGGCTGGGCAGAGGTCTACTTCTAGCTAATATTAGTTTTGTGGTTAGGCTGACCTGACTACCATTTAGATAACCTGACTAAACCTGGTCCTGTGGTTGATTCAGCCACCCTTAGACATCTGGTCAACTTGGCCAACCTTGTGTTATGTGCATGTATGTGAAAACCCTGTTAGCTTATTGTCTTCTAGCATTTAAACATAAGTTGGTGTAGGTTCTTCATCCTCCTGGTATCATGTTCATCCTTACCCAAATTCACAAATTTCTCTTCCATCAGTTCTTAGATTGGAAGATTTTGGACCAGGTACCATGATAGGAAAGGATGCTGGAAAATATGGACAAACTGTGCTAGTGCCCCCTTAACATCCTCACAAAAAAATGATTCATCTTCCTTTTTAACTGCTTGGTGTAAAGTCCAATAACCTAGCAGGGATGAATATGGAATAAGCTTCATGTTCAGTAGATAGGCATGGACGTGTAGACTGTCATGAAATTAAGAGTCTCTTTTACAGATGAACTTAATGTAGGGATAGCATCATAGCAAAGACAGGAAACAGAGCCAGGACCAGTTGACAGAAAACCCCTTGATTCTTTAGTTTCATTACTGGCATATTCTAGGCATAAAGTAATCTACTACTAGATATGGAAGAAATATGCCTGGGACTCAGGCTGCCATTGTACTTCTTGATCTTTTAGAGAAAGAAACATTCTTGGTAGGGTGCTCATATTTTAGGAAAATCTGAAGAGGCCACAGCCCCTTAAGTCAAAACAGCAAGATTCTTTTATTAGGGATGGAATAGAAATTCCAAAAAAGTTAAAAATAGATGAAAGAAAGTACAACTTACCCAGGCAGAGAAATAAATTTAGGATAGAGAAGGTGAAAAAGCAGCCAGTGAGTTTATAGGAAGTTTCAATGGCAATTTAGAAAGAACATTGCTAACCCTTGGTGGGGTTCTTATTCACAAGTAAATAATTGTTTTTTTCCCCACTCGACTCTGGATTAGACAGGTGAAGTGGGAGGAAACATTCCCCATGAATCCCTCTGCATATCCTCTGAATACAACAAGCTATGAATGTACTGTGGCCTAGAGAGTCTTCCCAGATTCCAAATCTAATTGGGGATTGGAATTAATCCAGGATATGCAGAAGCAGCCAAAGTCCTAGGCTAAACATCTAGAAATCCAATTTATCCAATAATCTCTGTTGAGTCCTAACATTTAGGTCCAAACCAGCAGGTCCACTTACCAAAGTAACTAAGCTCTTGTCTCCAGTGCAAAAAATAGAAGAATGGGATAGGGTAGCAGGGAAGGACAGGCCAACTCAAGTCTCTCTTCCACAGCCAGTGCATTTTTTCTTCTTCTCCCTCAACTGTATCATAGAGGTGTTGGTATTGTTTTCCTGTGCCAAGTCAGTTTCTGGGTTTTCTGGGTGTGGTTCTGTGTGGAGTTCATGGGTCCAGTTGTGGGTCACCGGGTCCAGTTGGCACCAGAAATTCCACTGAAATGCAGCATCTAGAAAACATCTCAAATACCAGTCTTCAGGTTATATTATCTATAGGAGAAATTGGAGAAGTTACAAATCTTGTGAACAATAAATGCTAGATGAGGGAGCCCCTAGTGATCAAAGTTACTCATGTCTTCTAGCCAAATAAACTTCAGGATGCCATAGGAGAGCAGATGGCTCGTTGTTTAAGGGAAAATATGTTTAACAACCTTAGGGGAGGCTCCCCCACTCCTCAGGGGTCAGGACATGAATGATGTCCAAACCAATAGATCTTAATACTAGCTGCATCTTTGCAGGGGTCAATCTCTTCTAGTTTTTTTAATCCCATCACCCAATATTAGTTTTATGTCAGTGGTTCCATGTGTCGTGATGTGGACATGCAAGAAATACTGATTATTGTCTTTTGGATAATTACAATCCTAGAGAGGTGAGTAGCCCAGGAAGCAAATAAAGCACTTGGTGCTCTCATTGTCTCTCGCTCCCTCACTCTTTCTCCCCTCTATCTGAGCATGACCACTGTCCCTGTAGATCTCACTCTGAAGGCACCTACTTCTAAATTCAAATCTATATTTTCTGCTCATCTTTAAGATATTGGTATGCATTGGTCAGTTTTTATACATGTTCATTCCTTTTGTGGTTTCTGTACTTTTAGCCCCTAGTCAAGGAGATGCATTGAAAATAAGATACAGAGAGTGCTTTCAAATAACTAATGGACGACCATTTATAGGAGAATCCTTGATGTGCATCACTGACTTCCAAAGGAATGGGATATTGTTTCTCAGGTCCCCTAATTCATCGATGGTATGAAAGTGGTGGCAGAATTCTTATTCCATGGGGTCATACCTCAGTACAGGCACTGAGTTTCCTCTTTAGGACAGGCATGTTATATTCAGGGTGTCAGATATGAAAGGCAAAACAAACAACAACAACAAAAAAAGCTAGCCAAGCCTATAGCTGTCATAGAATGTCCCCCAGATGGATGGAGTGTTCCCTGGGAGACAGTAAGCAGGGAAGAAGCATGTGTTCTCTGGACAGTCCCAGCCTGGGGCCATCATCCTCTTCCAGAGGGATAGGGATAGGGTGGGGAAGGCCCCTCCCAGGAGGGCATGTGGGAGGAGCTACCAGAGAAATTCTCTCTCCTCTCCTCCCCATGATCTCTTGCCACTAAGGCTGTTCTGCTACAGAGTGAGGACTTTGTCTTGCTGAATTGTTAACAAAGGGTCCTGGAGAGAGAGGTTTTTTAATTAGCCCTTTTGTACTTGGAGACATACCGATCACTTACCAGCAACTCGACTGTACATTTTTACTAAATAGTGAGAAATCACTTCATATTAAATAATGTAATGCTGAAACCAATTATTTTATTGTAAAGATATTTGGCTTATAATGGAATTTTGAACACTGAGAAACTTATGACAAAAAAATCACAATCGTATCTTATATTTTTCTAATTTATGTTAATGTGTGAAACAGTCACTGACATGCACTATAGGTTCACTGATACATGTGTAACAGTTAGTTGATATCTTCCACGTGGTGTTTTTCCCACTTGAGCACAGGATGCAGTCTTGTTCTTCCTCCCATATTAATAACATATAATTTTACTATTCAGTCTGTTATTTGAAGATGTGGAAGGGTGCACTCATAATTCCTGATGAAGTATATATCTCAGTATATATTCCATCTCTTTATTTGCTTTTTCATGCAATGTGAATGGAAAACTTCAAGGAAATACATTTTTTGAAAAATCTGTGTTTGCACCATTATCCTATAAATCACCAGCCATCTCTTTATGTCCCCTCAGAAGGGACATTACAGTAGTTTGCCAGATTTATGATGTCCTCTCAGAAGGGCTATCTGAGTGCAAAGGGTTAATTGATGTGGTTTACTTTCCAACCTAGCTTTGGCATAACATCACATAAAAGATGAAAAAGAAAAATTAAAGTATTTTATGACCTTGTAAAGCTGTCTTTTGGGTCTCAGACCCTTTTAAGACATTTGCCTATTCTCTCTGTAGTCTGTC
>NW_007231248.1:0-11851 GCF_000164805.1 Carlito syrichta | reverse complement strand
CGCTGCATCTACAAGCTCAGTCTTCTCCGTTTTTTGTATATTTGTGAAAAGTCCTTCTTGTCTTTGACACCGGTCCCGGCCGTCCTTGACCTGCAAGTGGGCGATGTCCTTTGAACCTGCCTCCTTATCTTTGTGCTCCTTGGCCTTCTGTCTGATCTTCACGCTGCTGCCAGGATCGCCCATGTGATTCTTCCACGTAGAGCCCAGACTCCGAGCCAGCCATGGCTTGTGTGACGGCTTGGCGACATCAGGGACGAGGTTCATTGCTTCTGCTGCAGCGTCCTGGGCAAGTGGCTTCTCTGAAGATGCCTTCGGTCCGGGATTGCGGCTACTGTGCTGTCTTGTCTGTTGGGGTCAAGAGGAGGTGCGAGGAGTGAGAGTGTGGGTCAGCCTCCTTTTAGGGTCCTTCTAGGAGTTCCAACCGCGTGACTTCTCCTAATGCTGCTGGGAAGGCTGGGGAAGCCTTTCCTGGGGACACCTGCTCTTAGCAAAGTTACCTTAGTAAATAAAAGAGGACGGATTTTGGCTCGAGGGTCAGCGGTCTCTGCCATCCCTGTGCTCTACGGGCTGAGATGCTTCTTTTGCTCATGCTTTTTGTCTTCTCCTAAATGTGTCCTCCCTTTTCTAACTAGTTACCTCCTACTTTTAAAATGAGATGGAATTGAGTGTCAACGTATTAGCAGTCCACTCCTAGCCCACACACCTTCTGTTTCTCCAACCCCTGTGTCCGTAAAGCGGCGGGGCCTTTGGTCTGGGAACCCACGGAACGAGAGGATCCCTTGTGTCTGCGCTGCTCCCACCCGACCCTTGCCCGTTGCCGGTCCGAGGGATGGAAAAGGTAACACGGTGGGGCCGGTGCCACGCCCTTCGGCATCTTGGCTCGCCCTGGCCCAGGAAGCGAATAGCCACTGTCAGTGTGGACTGTCCCGGTGGACCACCTTAACACCCATGATTGCCTGACAAAGCATTGGAGGCAGCAAATGGGATCCGATTAGTGTCTGAGCGATCTTTCTGGTGCGTGTGAGATAGATTTATGGGGTTTGAGCACATGCAAAAACTGCCGTGTGGCCATTATATCATCTAGGGAGGAAAAGTAGAGATGGCAAAGAGGGGATTTTCTTTTTAATGTTTAGGAGTTGAAATTAACTGGGCTTGGAAATAGTTCATTTGGTGACAGCAAAACTACAAAGTAGAATTAATCCTTGCTCTCTTTTCCTTCTTTCCCACCAAAGGCAACCCAAATCCAATCTCAGCATCATCTGAAGTAGGCAAGAAGAGCAAATTTACCCAAGATGAGTCTACTTTGACAAGCTGAAGGCCCATCAAGCCTCAGGCTCAGATTGGCAGCTGTAGGAATCTGAGCCCCTGAGCAGTGCACATCTAGACGTGTTCAACATACAGGTCATTTAGAGAGCATCCTAGGGCAACACCACCACTTAAGGGACGAAGAAACAGAGAAAAAAAAAAATCAAGGAAGGTGAATTCTAAAGAGGCCGAGTTCTCATTTTTGTTTAAGATATAAGAAAATAATATATAGAACACAGAATTTTACAAAATGTCCCAGTAAAGATATTCAGAATGATGAAGAACCTTGCCAAATAGCATGTGTGTCATAGCTGTACCTTGCAAATTGCCGTGAGGTAAAAAAGTACCTTTCAATCTGTTATCCTATTTTTGTATGTAAAACTATTAGTGTGAAACACGTAGTGCCTGGCAAGCCTTTTTTTCCCCCGTGTCTTGTAGTCTTTTACAGTTGTATTCTGTTCACAGAAATGGAATTGAACTATTATTGCTTGATAACTTTTGCCCATTTTTAAAATTGTGTTTTAAGCTTTGTTTATTTTGAGGCAGCACTTGATACCTTGCCCAGATTGGAGTGCATTGGCTATTCACAGGCATGACAATGGCCCACTGTGGTCTCCAACTTTGAGAGTCAAGGGATCCTTCCCCCTTAGCCTCCCGAGTAGCTGGGGCTATAGGCGTGTGTCACTCTATGAATTTCTAGGTACTTTTTGTATATAAAGGAAACACAACCTGCAGTTTTTTCCTTAAGTTTTTTTATTTATCTTTTGAATTTCTCTGTCCTTCAAAAATTTTGTGGTCTAATTTATTTTTTCTCTTTTGCTATCTGGTCTTTCCGTTGGGCTATTGTCTCTCTTATTCCATTTTTATAAAGGAATTCACCTTTTTTCCTTTTTTTCTTTTTTTTGGTTTTCAGTTAGTAGAATTTGTTTTTTAGCAGTTTTAGATTTATAGAACATTGAAAATTTTATAGAAAAATTCAGCAGATAGTGTAAAGAATGCCAGTATATTTCCTTTTTCATTGTATGCAGTTTTCCCTATGAACATTTTGCGTTAGTGTGTATATTGGTTGCAGTTGGTGATCCAGCATTGACACATTATTATGAACTAAAGCGCATTGTTTACATTAGACTTCCTTTTTTGTGTTGTTATGGTCCATAAGTTTTGACACGCATAATGACTTGTGTCTACCATTGTAGTGTCATACAAAATAGTTGCACTGCCCTAAAGATCCCCTGTGCTCTATTTATCCCTCCCTCTCTCCCCACCAAACCTCTCAGCTTTTTTACTGTCTCCGTAGTAAAGCCTTTTCCAGAATGTCATATAGTTGGAATCATATAGCAGGTAGCCTTTTCAGATTGGTTTCTTTCACTTAGTAATAGTAATATGCATTTAAGGTTGCTGCATGTCTTTTCATGGCTTGATAGCTCATTTCTTTCTATCATTGACTAATGTTCCATTGTTTGGATGTACCACACTTGTTCATTCACCTACTGAAGGACATTTTTGTTGTTTCCAAGTTTTGGCAATTATGCATAAAGCTGCTATACACACCTGTGTGCTAGTTTTTGTTTGGTTATAAGTTTTCAACTCCTTTGGGTAAATTCCAAGGAATGTGATTACTGGACTATATGATACGTTTCTTTTGTTAAGCAACTGCCAGACTCCCTTCCAAAGAGGGTGTACCATTTGGCATCCCCAGTAGCAATGAATAGAGCTCCTGCTGTTCCATATCCTTGGCAGCACTTGGTGGTGTCAGTGTTCTTTATTTTTTATAGTTAGGCTAGTATAATAGGTGTATAGTAGTATCTCATTGTTATTTTAATTTGCATTTTTCTGGTGACATATGATATGGGACATCTTTTTATGTGCTTACTTGCCATAAATCTGTGTATCTTCTTTAGTGAGGTGTCTTTTCAAGTTTTGGGCTCACTTTTTAATTATTTTTTGTATATTTGGATAGTAGTCTTTCATCAGATGGATTTTTTGCAAGTATCTTCTCCCAGTGTGCGACTTGTCTTTTCATTCTCTTGACACTAATAGTGTGTTAATGCTCTTGTCATATGTGCCTGGGAACTTAAGTTTATTACTGGGTATCTTATCTCTTTTGTAAATGGGCTCTGTTCTATTATCTTCTGATACACAGACATACTGATACACACTGAATGCACTGATACTTTTTTGTATAATATGTATGGACTATATATAATAGCATATAATATATACTATAGATATATAATAGACATTTTGTCTCTTACGTAAGAGGTATAAAATGTATCTATATGTTTATGTATAATATGTATACCTGTATATGCAAGATTTATTTCTGTGTATTAATTTTGTACACTTTGATCTATGGAAATTTTATAATGAAAAGTTGAGAAATGAAATAGTTGCAACAAAATAATATTTATTAAGAATGATGTTATTACTGTAACATTTTATTGAACATTTAGTCTTTTTGTTTAAGACACTGTTATCTGCTATTAGATATGTACTTAAAAGCTATATGTATGTAGAACTTTTCTAAATTTGCATTTGGTTAGGCAGTAAAACAGGCAAGCCAAAATTGACTGGTATTTCATCCATTTACAAAAATTGATTGACACACATATTAAGATATGTGAATTTTAGCTAACTTGTCAGTTATTTTTACCTGAATCCACTACCTCGCCTGATATTGAAGAGGAGAAATAGTTGCAGATAATGCTTGAATTGTTCTCAAAATAATAGTTAATGAACTGAAACCTCGCATTTGAGAATATTTATGTTGCTGTATTTGGCTTTTTTTTTTTTTTTTCTTTTAGTTGAAGTCTCTGTCGTCCAGGCTGGAGTGCAGTGGCATGCTCACAGCTACTGCAACTTCAACCTGCTGGCCTCGGGAGATCCTTCCACGTTAGCTTTCCAAGTAGCTGGAAATACAGGCATGCACCGTGATTTGTTTTCTACAAACGTGTAACCCATGCTTTTATTTTTTCCCCCAAAGCATTTGAATTTGCTTTTATTTAGAATGTTTTGATTGAGACCAATGATCTACAGTTATATTTGAACTTTACTGCTTTGTTAAAAGATTAAGGTCTTAGATAATTTCTTATTTTCAGAATATGGAAAAAGACAATTTGGAAAATTTAGTTAGTGAAATCTGAGAATAGAATAGCAAGTGTAAATGTAGGGTAGGTTTTACACTGTTTTAAAATGATATATTTTGCACCATTGTGGTCAATTATGTACTGTCTTCGGTAGGCTATATAAAATATTGCTGAAACATTATTGATTAAAAGTGTAGGAACTTGATCTAGTAACATTTTCTCACATTGATTTAAGTGAAATAAATCAAGTCGTTAGGGCATAGTATAGTACCATTCATGTAGTAAAAGTTCAAAACGCTGATGTGTACACACACATTGGGGAAACTCACTTATATATCACACACACACACACACACACACACACACACACTCACTCACACACACACACACACACACACACCAGACTTCTGAATTAGAGATCAGATCTCAAAGCAATTAAGCAGCCAAAGTAGCATGGGCGTGCTAATTTATCAAATTTAGTTCTACACAGAGCAACAAGTTGATCTTTATACCTGTGCACATAGCAGGCTTTGCAGAAGCAGAACCTCAAAGTGATGAATCCCTGAGTGTATGTGGGTGCTGGCACATTTATTCTTCCTCTTTGAAGAGAGAGTTTTTGTCTTTTTCTCTGTAATGTAAGAACTGAAGAGGGTGAGCTCTACCCCTCAGTATAAGCATTTGGCACCGGGAAAGAGAAGATAGTGACTAGAAAAAGCCAAACTTTTCCTCTGTTCTCACACAACACAGAATACTTCTGTGACCAGATGTTTGGGGGATTTTCTCTACACCCCAAGCAACTCGGCACCTGACATCAGCTGGGAGTCCTCTAAGTTCAGTACTGACGTTATCTCCTTGGAGACGGAGAGATCCTGTAGGTTGAGGGCTTGTTCCCCAAAACTGACCCCCCCACCTCAGATGCCAATTGCAAGCTTTAAGTTGTTTTGCCAGCTGTAAGCGGGGGTTCCCATGGCCTTACTAGGCCTTCATTGGGCTAATTATTTTGCTAGAGTGGCTCACAGAACTCAGGGAAACAATTACTCAACATTTGCTGGTATATCACAAAGGACATTGCGAACGATACAGATGAAAAGATGCATAGGTCAGGGCACGTGAGAAGGGGCATGGAACTTCCATGCCTTCCCAAGTTGTACCACGCTCTAGAAACCTCCATGTGTGCTCCATGTGTGCTGGAAACTCTTTGAATCCTTTTGGGCTTTTATGGAGGGTTCATTAAATAGTTATGCTTAATAAAACCATTGGCTATTGGTGATCACCTTAACCTTCAGCCTCCTCCCCTCCTTGGAGATTGGAAGTTGGGCTTCATGTCCCCTGTAAGACCAGCCTTCATTTAGAAGCTCTCTGAGGGCTTTCGGTCATTAGTTAACTCATTAGCATACATAAGATACCAATTTTGAGATTCTACTGGTTTTAGGAGTTGTATGCCAGGAAACGGGGTTGAAGATCAAATAGATATTTTACAATATCACAGACAGGTTTTATTTCCTTTTGAATAGGAGCAAATGGCTCTTGGAGAAAAGGAGACGCCCCTAGAATGTGAATTCCCCATTTTTGTGTTTTGCCAGATTTCATCTTGAAGAGACTTGGTCCCTGTGAGAAAACTGAGAAATCCGGCAAAAATTGCCTTCTGACAGAGGTGCGTATGTATGTATACAGCATACCTATATATGGCATACATATTTTAAGGTTTTACAAAATCTGCAAATATTGGTTGTTTGTCATGGTTTTAGGAAGTGGGGGTAGGGGAGGAAATAGTTGTAGATAGACTCTCTACTCTTCAACGTTTTTGGTACTTTTAGTATCTTGACCCACGTAAAAGTGGCATCAATTTGCAAAATAAATGAAATTTAAACTAAAAATGAGAATTTGGTTTTATAGGCTAACAATTTTTCACTCCATTTTCTAAATATACATAGTGTATAGCGGTAGAATTGAGTGGTTCCTGAATTATGTGAGGAATATTTTGCTTCGTACTTTCTAGATGGGATCAAGAATAGTAATGCAGTTGGCCTTCGGTATTTGTGGTTTCTGTATCCATGGATTTAACTACCCATGGATTGAAAATATTTCGAAAAAATATATATAATGAACAATACAACAACAGCAATAATACAAATTTAGAAATACAGTTTACCTATGCACACAGTATTTACATTATATTAGGTCTTAAAGTTTAGAGATGATTTAAGTGTGGGGGAGGATGTGTAGGCTATATGCAAATATCATGCCATTTTATGTAAGGTTTTGGTATCCGAGGAAGTTCTGAAATCAGTCCTGCAGGATACTGAGGGATGACTGTATTTAGAAAAGGAAAATATAGTAAGAACGAATCTTTACATTTGATTGAGAATAGCCATATATCTAACTAGATTTAGGAGACTGAGGCAGTAGAGTTTCAACATGGGCATCGCAGGAGTGTACAATATATGGAGAAGCCAGGATTTACTGAGTATTTGAATCCCTCATTCCTTATCTTCCATTGTATGACATGAGCAATTTACCTTTTCTGATTGCTCTTTTCCTCATCTTTATGAGTTGTAGTTGCAGCCTTATGAGATTTTTGTGGTAATCAGCAAAGTAATGCATGTGAAAATACATAGTGAATTTTATCTAGCGCACTACAGATGTCAGTTGGGTTTTTTGCCCCTATATAAATGCAGGAAGTTTCATTTTATAGTTACGAAAAAAAAAAGTGAGTTCATACTGTGACGGTTGGTGGGAATAATTGCCACGAGGCTATTCTTCTTGACCTGTACCCATGGTTGATTCCTAAGTATCATGAAATGGTGCACAATGGAAAGATAATCCAGGAAAAAACAGTGAAATCTTGTGAACTCTGTAACTCTGTATTAAGATGTGGTACTCTTGTGCTTGGGACAATATTGTATTTCGTTGGAAAATAGGCGTCTTCTTTTTAAGGTAACACACTACTCAATAATATGAACTTAATATTATAGGAATTCTTTTTATCTGTCATAGTTACTGCTGATATTTCATTCTTTAACACATTATTGCAGAGCCTGGGTATGGAGTGTTTAGGTGATGTTACCATGGGACCTCTGGCGAGAGTAACTTTTAGGAGTGTCTTCCTCTAAAACTCCTGAACTGCTCATGCTGCTCCCTTCTTCATAGGCATCGAGCTATTGCTCGTTCTTCTATCTGTATGAGACGACTTCCTACACAGTATTGTCAAGTGGGCTTCTGTTTGTTAATGACATGCTTTTAACTGGTAAATTATCATACAAAATCACTTCTCTTGGGTTTGAATTTCTCACAACTCTATTAATTCGCATGAGTGGTTATGTCTCCAAACTGTGACCTTTTTGTACAAAGTGTTTCTATCAGTACATACATGTTGCATGGCATATATTAGGTGCTCAAATTTTGGATGGGTGGATGATGAATTTGTAAGCTTCACTTCTGAGTTGTTAAAAATGGGAGGATGCCAGGCTTGGTGGCTCAGCCTGTAATCCCAGCACATTGGGAGACCGAGGCGAGTGAATTACCTGAGCCTGTGTGTTCAAGACCAGCCCGGGCAACTTGGCAAGACCTCATCTCTCCAAGAAATCAAAAATTAGCTGGGTGTGGTAGTGCATGCCTGTAGTTTCGGCTACTTAGAAGACTAAGGCAGAAGGATGGCCTGAGCCCAGCAGGTCGAGGTTGGAGTGGCTATGAATGTGCCACTGCACTCCAGCCTGTGTGACACAGTGAGAGTCCAACTCAAACAAAAAAAAAAATGGGAGAGAGGAACATAAATCCTCTTCAGTTACAAGTTCATAATATTGGTTCAGGTGATAAGGATTGTATAAGAAGTAAGTTAGTAGGAGAATATACAATTCATGACAAAAAGACTAAGACTAATGTTTGTGAATTTTATTATTACTTTCCAAGGGTAGCTTCCACCTGTTTTTTTAAAAAATCTGTATTAATTTAGAAAATGTTTAATAAAAGACTTTGGCATATTTCTGCCCAGTTACAATATACAGTCATTAACTTAGATAAAAGATCACTCTCTCTCTCTCTTTTCTTGGGAGTTTTGGTATGGCAAACATTTATATTTTCTTTTTGATGGGTTTTTAAGAATCTGAATAGTGACAAAAATTAAAAAAGGACTCTTTCTGAGGAAATAACTGGGGGTCCTGCTTCTCTGAAAGTAGAGTCAGGTGGACTCTGTCCCTTTTCTTTCTGACACCCACTCAATTCTTGGCTTACGTCTTGTCTACCAAATGGTCATGATAGGCGAGTCTCAGGACAAGCATGCCAAAGAAATGGATGGCCTTTCAAGGGCAGGAAGAACTGTTTAGTCAGAGCCGCCCCAGGCTGTTTCCCCCATCAGGAGTAGAGTGAGAAAATCCCAAGCCAGACTTTTCCTTGAACCCATTTCTGTCATATTTTTCCTCTTTGGGACTGGAGTGAACGAGCGCAAGCTGTGGAATGGATCCTCATATTCTGGAAATTAACATATTAAAGAATAGACTACTGTTAGGAAGCCATTGGGAATAATCACAGGGATCATTAGATTATGAATGTCTTAGTTTTGGTTATTATCATCTCATGGAAAATGACTACTTGACAAGCTTTGGGACATTAGGCAAGGCAACCTCTTTACACCCCAACCGTATCTTTAAAATGGGGTTAATGATAGTGCTGGTTTCAGATGGTTGCCATGAAAATTAAATAAGACAGTGCAATGCTGAGCATTCCTAGACATAAGTCCTGGAATCTGGGTCTAACTGGCTTGTGCAGAAAAGGCTTTGGAGTAGGTATAGGAAATATCAGCCTTGCTAGGAGGACTGGAGAACTGGACCCAGAGGTTATACAGCTCTGAATTACAGTGAAATCACGACACAGAAAGAGTCTGAGGAGGACAGCTGCATTCTTGCTCAGCACTGGATGCTACAGCTTGCATCGCCTGCACTGGGTTATTATCAACCCTTGTGTCACTGCTACCTTTGAAGCTGTTACTGCCACTCCGTCTTGAAATAGTTTTCTTGCCACCCTTGCTCCTTGTTCTTTGCGTCACCTGCTCCTTGTCCAGAATCTCAGGCAAGTGTCTGTTGCATAGTCGCTTCTCGTAGCAGGGAGCCTGGATAAAAAGCTTATGTATGGTATTATCAGCTTTGACTTGGGCTCTGCCCGCCTTGATGATTTAGACAACTGGGAATCCCCAGAGCAAAAGGGAGGAGTTCTTTCCTGGGCAGCTCCCAAACCAATAACTTATCACTACTTATAAAGCGCTTAGTACTAAGCCTGACATGTGGTAAGTACCTAATGTTAGCTGTTGGTTGTATTTGCTAGTTCTTATTGAAAAAAATGGTTGGGGGGAGAGTCCTCCGAGATTTAATTTTTGAAGCAAGTAGACTGGAACTACTAGAGCAAGAAAGGTAGTGAATGGACAGATGTCATTTCCAAGACTAGAATTTACATGGTAGGCCCGTTAAGTTTACTAGGTTGTACCTTGCAACTGTTTTGAAGTAACTGAAGGGTGATTCTGGACTTGTTAGCCAAAATGTACAGGTAGCCTGTAGCTCAGCTTGTTGTCCCTGAAACTTTTTTGCCACTCTTTCTTTTTTGAAATTTTTTCTTGAGTCAGACTCTCACTCTGTCACCCAGGCTGCAGTGCAGTGGCACACTCATGGCCACCGCCGCCTTGATCTGCTGGGCTCAGGCGATCCTTCCGCCTCTGCCTTCCAAGTAATTGGAACTACAGGCGTGCACCCCCTTGCCAGACTAATTTTTAAATTTATTTTATAGATGTGGTCTTGCCAAGTTATCGGGCTCTTCTCAAACCTTTGGGCTCAGGCAGTCCTCTCACCTGGCCTCCCAAAGTGCTGAGATTATAGGCATGAGCAACGGCACCTGGCCTGCCATCCTTTCATCGACATCCCTTCCATCTGGTTTCTCATTTATAAGGGTGGCCAATAATAATATAATGTGGAAAGTCTTGGCCTTAGAGTCAGAGGACCTGGATTTGAATACCATGATCTGGAGCAGCTTACCTGAGCAGTCTCAGATTGTTTCCTCTCTCTCCCTTTCTCTTTTTCTCTTTCTGTGTGGATGTGTAGAAAAAACAATATTCCAGAAACATTCTTGAGGACTTAAGTGACAACATATGAAAATATTTAGTGCAAGTAAATACTTTTCAGTGAATATTTGTTTTTAAAACAATACAAGAGCCCTGGGAATCACAGGAGATCGAGTTTTATATTTCTTTCCAAAAGTGGGAAAAATCTGTGATAGAGAGGTAAATATTTAAGCCAGTGTAATTTAGAGTAGCACTTTCAGGGTGCCTGCTCAGTGAAAATACTTTTATGATGATGCTAAAGCATGATTTGCCTTTTTCACTTTCTGCCTCTCATGAATGGGGTTTCAAGAGACGACATGACATGCAATATCACAACAGAGTGAATGCAGGAGCAGATGTGAGAACTCAGCTGTCTTCTGTTTAGTCCGATATTAAAGAGATTTGCAAGAATGTAAAGCAATGCCATTCTTCTCACTAAATTCTCCCTTTGTTTTAAAAAATTTAGTTTTTGAAAATAAGATAATTTATTTTAACATGTAATGGTGTGTATTGTTAATTTTAAGGAATTACTCAATAAATATTCTAAGTTCCTGTTTTAATTTCTATTCTGGCAGCTGTTGATAGATATAACCTACATAACAAAAGCTCTTTGAGGCCCTCAGTAATTCGCGAGGGTCTAAGCTTTCCGGAGATGGAGCCGCGGCGGGAGCTGCCCGAGGCCTGGGCCTGGGAGCGCCGAGACGCGATGGGGCGAGCGCGGGATCGCGGACAGCCCAGACGGACGACGGCCCCGCCGTGCCGGAGGTTCGAGGCCACGCCAGACGCCGAAGCCAGCCTCGCTGAGCCGCCAAGAGGGCCAGTCGTGTCCAAGGCGTCCTCGACAGCAGCGAGTAGCGGTCTGGATTTCCACGCGGAACTGAGACGGGCATTCCCGGCCGAGACACGAGAGGTGGTTACGGGAGCCTTGGAACAGCCAGGAAGCGGCCTCTGAGCAAAGTCAGGCCAAAGACGGCGACGCAGCCAGGGCGTGAAGAGAAGCGGGTTTGGGGTTTGGTGTTGCTGCGTGGAGAGGACTTGGTATCCCTGACTGCAGAAGGGCCGCCTCCAAAGGATACTGGCGTTGCTCGGGGACCTCGGGCTGGAGCAGCAGGGGTCCCGGGGCCGTAGGGCAGCTGGCAGAGGAGAACCAGCTGGTGTACCGATTCCCCAGGCACCTGCTGGATTAGCAGGCCCGGTCCGAGGCCTTGGGGGACCATCACAGCAGGTAATGACTCCACAGGGAGGAGGTACGGTACCGGCTGCTGCCGTTGCTGCTACTGCCAGCGTTGCTGGAGCACCACTCAGTACCCACCAGGACGGCAGAGCAACCCCACCTCCAGGTATTATGGCTCCTCCACCTGGTATGAGACCACCCATG